>NW_011344432.1:0-35344 GCF_000735185.1 Notothenia coriiceps
AAAAAAATGTAGAAAGCTGTACCAAAGCAACTATGAATAGTATTGACAAAGAATATAAGGAAAGATTTAGAAAAACGTACCCGATGAGTTTTATTGACAGGATAAATACAGTGAAAATGAATATTCTACCACGCTTGTTGTATTTATTTCAATCCTTGCCGATAAATATACCGCAGATTCAGTTCCAAAGCTGGATAAGCTTATATCAAGATTCATATGGGGGGGGTAAAATACCGTAGGATAAGATATACCACACTGCAATTGCCTAAAGAAAGAGGGGGACTGGCACTTCCAAACTTAAAGGAATATTATCATGCAGCACAACTACGTCCTCTCATTTACTTGTGTCAACTCCGATTAATATAGCCCGCTGGAAAGACATCGAAATACTTACATATGAGTCCCCAATTCAACCACTCATAGGGCAAAGAGAAATACCTCCCCATATTAAAGAAAAGGGAGACCTAGACCCCATAACAACATTTACACTAGAAAAATGGTATTCTATTATTAAACAATTGGGAAGGGAACTTGGACTATTAGACTGGATAGCCTATGACAAAGGATTCAAACCAGGAAGCTATGACTGTAGATTCAAGCAATGGACAGAACAGGGTTTAACAGCCATATGCACGGTTATCCAGAAGGGAGAAATGAGAAGCTTTCAAGACCTGAAAAACCTCTTTGACCTAGAGAACAAAGATTTATTCAGATATATGCAAATGAGGGACTACTATACAAAAAAGGTTAAGAAAAATGAAGATGACATACAACCTATTGTAAAGATTATTGCACGAGCTTACCATGATGATGTTCCCAAAGTTGTGTCAACCCTGTATTCGTGCTTGATGGAAGCCAAAATAGATTCAACACTCTATGTAAAAACTAAATGGGAAAAATAACTAAACGAATGGATCTCAGATGAGATGTGGTGTGATATGTGGAAAATGCAACAGACCACTACACAGTCACACGGATGGAGAGAATTTCTGTGGAAAAACCAAATTCGTTTCTTTTACACACCCAAAATCACTAGTAAACAAACAAACACTCAACAATCATGCTGGAGACTTTGTAAACATCAGGAACCTCACCATACACATGTGTTTTGGAGCTGCAGTAAGATTCAACCTTTCTGGGACTGTGTACACTCTGTTATATGCAAGGTATTAGGATATAGAATCCCTCTAACCTGTTTGGTATTATACCTGGGACATATGGAAGGATCTGTACATGTTGGAGATCAATACCTGATCAAGATCCTCCTAGCTGCTGGAAAGAAGGCTATCACTAAAAACTGGCTAAAGACAGAAACACCAAGCTACAGACAATGGGTTAATATTATTGGTGATATCCTAATCATGGAGAAAATCACATACAAGTTGAAAGTAATGGAAGACAAATTTCTTAAGGGCTGGGAAAAATGGTTAAGGTACATAACAAATGAGTCATAAAAAACCAAGCAATATTTGATAACTATGTAGATCGTCTCTGTACAGGCACTGTTCTCTCTGAAATGTAATATTTGTTGTGTGTAAAAAGTAAAAAATAAAAAATGTGATTAAATAATACCTGCATGTGACATGACCACACGCTGATCTGCAGCTTTAAAGCTAAGTTTCCCCAGCATCTATGATTTTGGAAGTTTTTGTATCAAAAGTGCAGAACTGAATAAACCCAGCCAATCTGACTGTAGTTGATGGTGTTGGAGGTGAGTATATTTCAGGAGTTTGTCTCTGTCAGCTCTTCATCCTCACCGCCATGGCGGAGGGTTCCTCTCTCTGTGACCCTCCTTGTCATCACCTGACACCTGACTCCGGTCGCTCCGTGTCTGCCTGTTGGTCCAGCAGGTACGCTGCGACAGATTAGCATGATCAAGGTCGGGCTGAGTGCGTTGACCTGAGCGCGGTGTAGAAAGGTGAGTGGACGCACCTGCTGGACCCCTGCAGATTGATTTAATTAAGGATATGGGTGCACATTCGGGCTGTGGTATTATAGAGCCCGGAGGGAACACCAGCGGGAGAGGGGAAAGGAGAAGAGAAGTGAAGGCACGCGTAATCAAAAGGAGAGTGCAGGGGAATTGATGAATGAGCTTTTAATCTGCATAGAAATAGCCGGGTTACGAAATTGAGCTGTGGTCTTGGCGGCCTGATGTATGAGCATGCTGTGGGATCATCGTGCAACACACACACACACACACACACACTCTTTATTAGAAAATGTTTGTCCTTCCAACGCTGACCTTATTTCCAACATTAATTAAAAGCTCTTTAATGACTACCCTGTCTATGCATAGCTTTGCTGACTTGTTGCTGCATGAACATGCGTGTGCACGCATGAGAATGCATCTGCCCCCGCACTAATAAACTAAGGGTGTAAATAAACTGTACGGCTTGGGCCTGGCTTGGATGTGGGCATGTGGGAGGATGTAATGCTTTGTGTGTATTTAAAGCGGGATAGTAATTTGGTGTGTGATGTGTTTGTAAATATCTTAAGTGTGTGTGTTGGTTTGTGTGTGAAAATCCCAGGAACACATTATCTTGTTCAACACCCTTATTTCATTAACCTGCATGTCTGTAATTGCATTGCAGATGAGTTAAGGCTGCTGAAGTCACTGTGGAGACTCTTTATATGAACCACCAAAACCATCTGATTAAAAGGAGGTGTGCAAACCTTGGAGTGCAGGGTAGAGGGAGACTACTTAATGAGATTTTTAACCCACTAATTCAATAGTCAAAAGTAAACAGTGAGGAGCTGGGGAGAGAGCAAAGCGCTGGGGGCGAAGCCGGCTAGCATGGGAACATGCACACAATCACTCTTACATTAGCTATTATTCTGCACAAGCAACCCAACTGAGGACTAGCGCACATGTTTCATTTCTTTCTGTTCCTCACAGACCCCTCCTCTCCCTCCCACCTTGCTTTAATCCATCAACCTGAAGACTAATCCTTTTGAACATTCAAAGCAAGAGCCGGGGAAGGCTGCAACATGATCAATAACAGACTCTCAGCTGCTGCCCCAGTCTACTACGCCATGCAAACATTGGTAAACACACATTCATTTTGTTGATGATGCTTTTCTCATTTCTCCTGCTGTCACTTTACAATTCATGCCAACCTCTTTGTTAGCATCAATACAAGTTATAATTCTGCACCGCTTATTATTCTTCTGTATTCTCCTGCTCACTTTGCCAGTGGTATAAGAAATCTACAGATTTTACCCCAGTGTTCAGAAAACTGAGCCCAATCATTTGTACTTGCTCTATCCAACCAGAAAATGACTTGCAGTGTGTTGCTCATGACGCTGTCCGTGTATAAAACGTGCTGATACTTTGATCTGCCTCGCTTCTTAACAAACACTCTTCACGCATTATCTGGTGAAGGTGGGGATGCAAAGGGTCGGGGGCTTCAGAGTTAATTCCTCTGCTGTGTTACCACTGCCTGACTTTTTTTCTTGCATTGTTTCTCTGTGGCCTACATAATGGCCAGTGTTCTGTTGAAAAGGATCCTGAGGGGGACTCTAATAACCCAGATAGATAGTGCTGTTACATTTCTATCTCAAGGCACTTTATCTTTGCCTGCCAGCGCCCAGGTGCCTTACTCATAGCATTCAGAGCGCTTCCTCTGCCATGTAAATAGTATCCATCACCTGGAGAACAGGCTGAAGCCCGGTGAGGGGGGAGCGGGCTAAAAGGGGAGAGAGAGCCATACTTTTGACAGATAGCAAGTAAAGATTGTTTATCATTGCCGGTGATTATACATGTTTTGCATTATGCAGTGTGAATAGGATACTCAAAGGGCGTATTGCGTGTTGGTGTCCCTGTCCGAGATCAAATGTCACACTTAATGTGCAATATCATATTGATAAAAAATGGCTTGTTGTTGTCAATGGATGTACTCATGCGGGTGAAATGGACTGTGAAATGCATTAGGCCTCTGTTACTCCTCACACTGGTCAGCCATTACACACTTTACTTTGTCTAGAAGGACAGCTTAATACTGTCAATGCATCAAATAAACCTCGCAACACAAACAATTAATTGACAAAAAAAGGTAAAAACTAGTTGAAAGTGTTCCTGTGATTAAAGAATTACTCAAGAAAATAAATACCTTCATGACATGTGTTGCCATAAATGAGGATTTTAAACAGAAAGTTATATTTCCTGACATTATTCTTTCAGATTTTGGTTGGCTCTGTAGTAGGGATGTCCAGATCACCTTTTTTTGCTCCCGATCCGATTCCGATCATTTGATTTTGACAATTTGCCGATACCGATTTTTCCCGATCCGATCTTTATGCAATGCATTAAGAGAAAAAAAAGAAAAAAAGCATTCAAGTTGTCCCTTAAGGTTATTTTTTTATTTAAATTTGATATTCTATCCAACATGGATATAGCTTCTTTTTTTCACANCAGCATTGGATCAGTTCAGTTGTGCAGCATTGGATCAAAACGAAATAAAGCTTATCAGTACTCGTTAGCTTACTGCTACAATTAGACACTGCGCCCTGCCCACTCTGTTGCCAGATTTGAGAGAAATAAGCAACCAGGTCTATGAAAACAAAACAAGCCCCAAAGAAGCAACACATACATGATGTTGTGTAATTTGAAACCAAAACTAAGGCCTCAGGATGACTTTAAGACTTGAACATGGTCATTTTTGTTTTGTAACATTGAATAAAAAAAATTAAAAAAACTATTTATAAAAAAAATAAAAAATCCCGATCCCCGATTTTTTTCTCCCGATTCCGATCTTTTGAAAATCACGTGATCGGCTCCGATCCCCGATCACGTGATTGGATCGGGACATCTCTACTCTGTAGTATTTTAGAACGATAATTTAACTTAAAAGTACACCGTCTTCCAGAAAAATTCTATCCTGTTTTTATCCTTTTAATAATTTAAAATCCAAGTGCTTGTATGGGAACATCTGAGCATGTTCACATTGCTAACCTTAGGTGTTTATTACATTTGTTGGCAGTGTAAGATATTCCATTGTTTTCATACATTTTGGCGTGTTTTTTCATTCGTCAGAGACATTGTCCTTACTGTAAGTAAGAGTCATCTTCTGCAATCACTCCTGCTCTGATTGGGTATTGTGGTCTGCATGTCTGATTAGGCTTCTTGTTGAACTGTGTGGATGTTTACTGATTTTTCACTCGGCTTCGTTCAAAATATTTGACCACACAGCTGAACTGTAAACTGCCATTTCAGCATGTATAGCATTAGGAAGAAACCACTGCAGGGGAAAAAAGTTAATCCAATATATTTCTCTACTAACGGCTATTTAAAGTCTGACTCTATCTAAAACAGTATCATGGACACATTAATACTACTGAAGAAGGCGTCTTTTCAGTACAAAAGTATGTTTTGCAGTTTACCAAAGCACCGGAGGATCCAGCTATCACAGATATCTTTCCTTTGACCAAATTATAGCTATCATTTACAAGAAAAATATTATCATAGAAAAACATTCAAATGTACTATAGATATAAAGATTTTCATTTTTCACAACCATTTACATTTAAAATGTATCTTTTTAACAGTTCCTATATCATGTTTTTTGAAAAATCTTTGAAGGGCACAAAAACAGCGCAGAGTTTGATGATCTGCTTCTTTTTCTGGCCCAATCCAATTTTAAGCTCCCATTATAGAAAGTTAGCTATACCTCAGCTGTCTATATGGCCAGATATGAGCAGCAATCTATGGAGGTGGGTCTCTGGCGTACAATTATGAAAGACCACAGGGCCTCTGCTGCTTTGGCAGATGATAGAAGGTGACCTGATTAACCTACAAATTGACATAAAGCATCAGGAGCCGGCCTTGGCATGGCACCTAATATAATCTAGGGGTTAATTAAGCACTTAACACATGAAATTGAATGTAGAACGTGTGATAGGATGTTGACCATGAGGACATAATAGCTCCTCGCAACATAAAACTACAGATACTGATGGTTGCATCAAATCTGTAAGTGAGATGGATAATCATAGCCCATCGTTTATCCAACTCTAGGGAGACCTGGGAAGACAAAATATGTTTGATTTAGTAAATACATTTAAGCAGGCGTCCCACAGCCATTACTGAACAGATGAATGTTTCTTTTCTGTTACTTTGGTGTGAGCAATAGTTGAAAATGATGAAACTCTGGGGGCTTTGTCTGGCCTGGCATGATGAATGACTGTGCCGTGAAAATAGGGCATTGTCCCCTACCATCATTTATTATGAGTGTTGGCCAGGTTTGATGGAGGAAGCCAGGCAGTTGGGAGCGTAGATCATTCATCCAGAATGAGGAGCTGTACCGCGTGGAGATCTGCGCTTTTTTTCACCAACAGCAAGGGAGCTTCTGCAAAAACCTGGTCTTAACACAAGTCAGACAAGTGACAAACACACGGACATTCATCTGGGCAGACTGTTAGGAAACACTGTGGGCAAATCAGATTCCCTCAAGTGAAATCAGCTTTGGAACTTCCAATACAAAGAAAAGCTTACAATGGCTGAATACTTATGTATTTGGTGTTTACTTTCAAATGTCATACCTCCACAGAACTGGCAACCCAAAGCTAACACCTGAAACTGTTGATTTTTAAATAGACGCTCGTGTGCTTCAAATTGTGTACAATTCAGTGAGCTAGTGCTTGGATTTGTAGTGAGGTATACTAATCTGCCACGGGGATGTGTTAGCTGACTGACTGAGTGAAATAGGGCAAGGTGCTCTGTCTCAGATGTCACTCCAGGGTACACTCTGCTAATGTATCCAGCTGTCTATCTCTTAACGTATCTCAGAGGGGGAATGGTACTCGGTTAGAGCAATCGCACTATAACCATCATCAATCAAATTTTCCAGAGCTCAGACTGGCCACATATTAACAAATACTCTCTGTCAGTTGTCTGTATTGTTTCTCAACTGCATAAGCAAACCAAAAAACAACCTCACGGTACCTTTTATAGCTCATGCCAGTGTTGAGGCAAACTTCAAGGTCTTTTTTTAAAGGTTTAGACACTATTCCATCTGCAGAGCACCTTAATATTTTATTAGGCTGCATGTTTAATGTGCAAATCTGGAAATCTGAGCGTTTCTGTCAGTAAAACAATAACCGTAGCCATTTGTGATTACATGGAGCCACTCTGCTGCATGAACAATGCAGAAACTTTCTAAAAAACCTTTTCCTGCTGAGAGAGCACAATTGTTCCCAGGCTACAGCTACTTCAGCTCCTGGAATCTGGTTACAAACAAATAGCCGGTAATGACGGATCAACTTAGTGAGGCAGCCAATTAACTGTAATTAACGCAATCAAACTACTCACAGAAAATAATGATAATTGTGCAAGTTTTAAAATTTACATGAAATTGTATTATGTTGCACGTGTGAACATGCGCGGATATTTATGTGTTCATTTAGAATTTGTATGTTGAGTGGAGGGAACTTAGTTCTCCCAAACACTTCAAAGAAAACCCCTTTTATTCACACACTATCTATTGCCTCTCATTTACATGCATCTTTCAGCTACACAGGCTTGTTTACTTTAATTTAGCAATGGTGCAGTAAGCACTTTGTTACTGAATAGCGGTGATGGATAGTCGCATTGACGGACATTTATTAGCACGGCTTTTAGATAGGCTCATGAGTGCTGCTTTTGACAGAAATAATCCATGTCAACGGCAGAGATGTTGCCCTTTGTGAGCCCTCAGCGCTGCCCTGCACTCAAACATCTCCCCAACCTTAAAGTCTGTGCCGAGTTGTGACAGTTTGTGTCACGCACATCAACTCCAAGACAAACGCAAAATGCTTATTTCATTGATAACGGCTGTCATCAACAGAGAACAACACATTCATTATTTAAACCAGGTATGGGCTGAACTGAGTTGTCAAAAAATATATTTCCAAGACGTGAAAAGCCTTTTAAAATCAATTTCCAATGAAATTAAATGTAGATCCTACATTGTTTTGACTGTTTAATGTATTCACTCTTTCACTCTAATGTTATTCCTTAATTATTTATGATATTACAATAAGAATTTTACACATGATGTGTTTTATGTTCAGTCTATATAAGTCTGTCAGACATTGTTATTAATTATTTCATGATGATGAATAATACACAAATTACATATATATTTAATGATTAATAACATCCAAGCCTTCACAATTTAATTCAAGCTGCTTGGGTTCATTTAGTCTTATCCATAGAATTATTCTCTCCATTTTCACCAACAATCGCAGTCTTTCATCAGTGGAGCGCTATAGTGTTCTGGTGATAACCCTGCGCCCTGTTCATTAAGATTTTGTGAGAATAACAAATGCAGATAAGACCGTTTCATTGTTGAATTATCTCAAAGTTTTGTTCTTATGCAAAACGCAGCTTCAGTCGATTTTTTGAACAAATCAAGTGCGATATCAAACAGTGGCCTTCAGCTCGAATAGAAACATTTATTCATCACATGATTCCATTTCACATCCTTGCATATAAAAGTAAGAAGTCAAAACTTTCATTTCTACAATCTTACTCAATTTCCCCTTAAATCTGCAAGAGAAAAACGTGTCATGCAAGTGTTAATGCCTTTGAGATGGGACTGTCTTTGTCAGATAACAGCTTTATTTCATGCCTGGCCTGGAACGGCTCTCTGATTAGATGTACCGAGGGTCGCACAATATGCATTTCATAGCTGTGAGCCATCATGGTTGAGTGACTGGCATGTATCTATTCAGAAAAAAGCCCATTTAGTGCTTAGCTGTCAGCTTCCAGTGTTTCGTTTTACATCGACCCATTTCTTTAGTTGAAAATATTAGATCATCCATTAGATTCAAAAGACTGATGGAATCAATTCATCTGGTAATGAGAATTTAAAGGACATAATAATCTCATTTCATTCTCCCTTCCTTTTAATAATTTTTTTCTTTTGGTGTAAATATTGACAAGGCTTGGCTAAATGAATCTAAAATTGGGTAAGTATTTCTCCTAAGCATCAAAATCCTCTTGGACCAGCAGTGCTATACTTGTTGAATAATTAGCCTTCTTCCAGACCATCTTCAGGGTTTGGCGCGTGAGAAACTCAGAGGAGAAGCAGCCAGAAACAGCCGGGCGAGACAGCCGCTGGGCATGTGGAGGCACACAGAGAAAGCACATTGTTGAAAAGTAATTATCTTCCTATATATACCCAAAGTGTGAGGCGTTCCAATGACTGTATTATTCAGAAAACAAATATAAGCCTTAATGGTAGAATCAGCATAATAATACGGTTAATTTGCATCAAACTCAGATGTGGTGCTAATTTCATGTAAGGCACGATGGACACGGGGGGGGGGGGGGGTAAACCTGTGCAGCTTTAAGGTCAAAGTTCAATTAAAATTAATTTACCTTGGCAAAAAGTAATTTAGACATTAGGTTGACAAATGAGTGCTGGCTGATTACAGTAATTAAGTATATGTTAATTTCCAGTTATCTTCGGGTTGGTTTAAGGAATCAATGATTCCCTTGAGCGATGCCGCAGGCTGTGACTGCCAATCTAGATGTCCAGAGACCTTGTGTAACCAAAGGCACAGCGCCAGCATTAGAATAAAAAAGTACCACATTAAATAACACAAATCTTAGCCTTTTGCAACCTCGAGTATTGGCCAAGGACATCAACAGACTGCTAACAACACCATTAAAGAAGAAGGGTTATCCTCTGAGACTCGTATACCACATTATTAAGGTGCTTCTAAAACTGCTGTAACCATATTTTCTCCTTTTACACAACATTTTTAAGGGACCAATCAAACAATGCGGGATAATGATCATTTCAGGTTGACAGGGCATCGCTGCCCACATTGCCTGTACACTCAGACACTTGTTTTTTCAAATGTACTGGTGTGTAAATGACTGAACCCACACTAGTAGTGTTACCTGCTATTAACAAGAAGGATATTGTTGATTGTAGATAAGTAGAAAGATGTGTGCTGTATGTATCTTATGAATAATATCTTCTACATTATACGCTTTACCAGGAGTAATACTAGGTGGGAGAAAGGCTAATAAAGCAAGGAGACAGCCTGCAGGGCAGCTTCAGGAGCAATGGGAGTCCATTATAAATCCTCTGCAGAGCCCTAACAGGTAACACTGCCTACCATATGTCAGGTGCTACTGAATCAAAATGTTTGTCTGGATATCCTAATTATAAAATATCTTCTGGCATAAGGGCCACATGCCAATACCACGGTGTTGCTATGGATGCAACACCACGGCAATGGTATGTTCAGCTGCCATAGAATAAGCGTTAAATGTCCACGAGCTGCATTGTGTGACTGACATTTCAGCATGATGCACTAAAGCCAGACGCTGGAGTCACAATGGCCAGCAGCCTAATAAAGAATCTATGACACAAGCCTGGACAAAGAGCAGCTGAAATCCCAAAATCCCAATCTATTGGATTTTCTATCCACTGTGGATCAGGCACAACCCTATCATTTTGAAACTCCTTCCTGCCTGATCAGAATCTTTGAGGCCAGTGATTGATCGTATTTGATGAAGTGTGTCCTAAAAGCAACCTTGTGCGTGCATAACCACTTGGATTCGTTGAGGGAAAAGATCCAAGGGCAGTTAACTTTACTATCACAGATGAAAGCAAGAAAGACAATACAAACAATGCGCAGCTCCTTTATCACTCTATAGATTTCTGTCTCTTCTGGTGTAATCCAATCTGCATGGATGTTCCCTGAACTCGTCTTTTATCTCCATCACAAACATACACAGAGAGACTTTTAAAGGGCAGAATGAGAACGAAAGAATCAAACATGATTGGTAAAAATAGTGAAACCTTGTTCTATAGATACGTGTATTTGTTTAAGTCTTTGACAAATTGCTTTATTGCCTAACAGCTCGTTCAATCAACAGTTTTCCACTTTGCTTTTGGCCATAATCTCAGTGTCCTCTTCAACCTCTACAAGACTTTGTCTCATCATGCGTGACATTTATTCATGGGATTGGGGGCAAAATGACAGGAAACAAAACTGCTAATTGTGTTAAATATGTTGTATGATTTGGAAGAGGGAGGGATTATTCTCCCCTGAGGTAAGCTTTGAAATGGAAGGTATGAGTGTTTGTTAACATTTCCAGTTACATCCACAAACACCTTAATTTGTCAGCAAATAACATTTCATTATCTGAGTCATATTGTATCTAACTAGACAGATGCTTAGGAACACACTAAAAAGTAATGGTTTCTAAAAAAACACACAAAGAAAATGAAAATTCTTATAGCTATAGTTATTATAATTATTATGCCGGCAGTGTGGCTCTAGGGTTGGCAATGGCTGTCAATTGGGCGTACCATTTTCGTCAACAACATACAGTACTGACAATTATTTGATTAATTGCCCTGAAATAATGTACAGACATTTATCATGTCACCACATGATGCGTCCTTCTTACTTTAGTTCCTTTTCTTCAATGCTATAAGCAGCTTGAAGTTGTCAGTTAAGTTTCTCAAAAACGAACGGCTGGATGTAGTGCTTGTTGGCATGCTAACCTGCTAGATAAGATGGTGAAACATCATACCTGCATGTTAGCATTGACATTATTAGCATTTTGAGATGCTTAGATTAGCATTTAGCGTATTCAAATTCACAGAGCATCTGTCATTGCAGCAGACTGTTACGGTGTGTTCAGACATAATATGAGTCACATTTTATATTTTATATAAGTTCAGAGAAAATAAGTAATCGAGAATGTATGCCAAAATTAGTCAGAAGCTACATTTACCAAAAACACACAGGCATGCCATGCACTTATATATGGTTGGATTTGAAATTAGCTTACTGCTAACGTTTGTTCAGTTGCCACATTGGCTCTTAAGGAGTGATTAACCATATGCAGCTCAAATTAGTTTGAATGATGCGGGGATAAAATGTGCTTTGAATAAACCTATTTTCACAGAACATTACAAAAAAATGACATATCCCATGCCACTATAACACTTCTTTTTTTTTTAACATAAAACTGTAATTAACCTTTGTAAATGAAGGAGAAAAAAGATAAACTCCTCAAAGACACTCAGACAACTTCCCTAACAATCCTTTTCACCTGTTGCTTAATATAGAACATGCACTTAATTAATCATGATTATTTTCCACTTTTTCTGTTGAAACTCTGTTTTATAGTTTCTTCTTACCACTTCACATCATGCTTTGAAGCAGCGGCCCCCAAAGAGCATGTTTGAATCTTTTTAATCTTATTTGTTTTTAGAGATGAACAGATCGATGCAGCTGCCCTAATTGAGATATTCTATTTCTCAACATGTTTCAAGAGCATCCTTATCTCTCAGTGCCTCTCAGGCATGAAAACCCTCAGTTAGTATCTAAGTTCACATGTTAACATGTACATCTACACAGGTCCAAAACTTCTAGGCTTTCCAATCCTGAAAGGGAAGTGAAATTCTCTGAGGGCCCAGGGTGCACACATCGCAGGGGAACAAATGCTCTGCTCTCATGTGCCGTGTGCAGATAACAGAGCAGGCCACAGTATCTGCAACACACAGCACTGATAAGATTTCAATGTGATTACTTCCTATCAGTCAGCGATGATCAGCAGTTTGGCCCGTCCAAGCAGACAGAACGCATATCATATCATTTCTGAGCCCGCTGCCTCCTCACAACAGCTTACGTTTAGCAGAACAACTTGCTGCTTTATTGGCGATGAAATTACTGCTGTTGCATCCGTTATGTTGACTTGCTTGGTTAGCAAAGACTTTCAGGTTTATAATAAAGCACTTATTCGGCTGAGTAGATTCATATACACATGGATTCCTGCAAAGAAATGCTGAATGGTGAAAGATAACAGATTCTGTACAGCATGGGGTGGTTCCCTTGTGGATGTGCATTTGCAGCTTTCTTTCAATCAATAGTAATGTGACAGGGGCAGGGGTGTCTCGTTTTCTATTCTACATCGGATATTGATCATCTGAATCAAAAGCAGGATACCGGATTCTTCCAGTATTTTTTTCTCTCTTAACCCGCCTACTTGCATACGTCAGAATAAACATTAACACTTAAGACGAAACAACAAAACTTACCCCAGCCTGCAGCTGAAAGACAACCCATCATAGTTTAAAGAAGCCTGACAAATCCTATATTTTATAATGTATATTGTCAGGGAATCACACCAACTGAGCTGTTCATTTAAAACAATTCAGACTCGAAAAATTGCATCATAGTGCTGGAAAAACGTATTGTAATAAAAAAAATTGGATCAATGATTTGTTGAATCATGTCACAGGGGTATTTAAGATTGCTCAGAACAAGTACATAGTTAAACGTCAATGAACACACACATGCTCTGCATTTGTATAAGGAATCTTCTCCAGACGCACATTATCATTGACCCAATTGGAGTGTTTTTCTGACCTACTTATTGGGAGGATCCTCCAGGGTTTTGCCTTTTTGCACTTGTTAAGGGTGTACAATGGCATACTCCTTTGATGTGCAAATATCGATTGTGCTGATACAAGATTCTCGTCTGACCTATTGCATATTGACTCGAGAAAGCTGTCTGCTTTCTGCCTCGTCTTCCGAGTAGATAAAAACTCTTCTTGCAATGAGCTTGCAGAATAAACCTGACACTCAGAGATGCAAATAACGAAACATGTGTTTGTTGAGACTCTTGATAGACTCTTATCTTCTATTTCCATTATAGCATCACTGCTGCTGATCTATCTCCCCTCTCATTTTAGAAGGCATCCATTGCCTCTGCTGATGGTGTCTACAGTGATATTCTGGATTGAAACCTGTCTGTTCATTCAAAGGTCATTAGTTCGTTACACATCAGCAGGTAATTGAGTTGACAGGGTTCATCTGAGCTGTGTTCTTACAGCCTGGGGGGCCCCGAGCGAGTCTGCGTCATCTCCAACCAGCAGCCCAAAACATCCTCACAGCTCGCTGCCTCCGCGATAAGTAGAACTGCTGGGTGAAATTAAATTGTTTATATCCATAAGGGAAGACTATGTAGGCGTTGGCATGGCGGTGCCAAAGTTCAGCATGTGCATTTTAATACAAATCTGCTACGGCTGTCTAATGTGACAAAATGATCCAAATCGGGAGGAAAATAATGGAATTGTAATTACACCAGATTAATGACAGCATAGTGCTTTTTCAACCTGTTAGAGGGAAAGAAATCAGTGCACACTTCATTAGGAATTAATAAGCTGAGTCCTTTTAATTTAAATATGATCCATCCTCAAAAAATCTGTTTCACTATTATCTTTAAAAAATACACTTAAAAAAGGATTTTAGCAGACTGCCTGCACTTTTAAGTGTATGGATCACAGTGGGGAGTGGGCATTCAGGGTTCAAATTAGAATCTGATGAGAGATTATAATGATGCTGCTCCATGGTTCAGTCCACATCCAGAGGGGCCAAATATCCAATTAAAACAGTCTCTCCCTCTCTCTCACTCCTTCCCTCTGTCTCTCTCTCTCGCTCAATGAGGTAATTACTAAGAAACCCTGCATGTAAATTCAATTCAAGATAACACCTCTGGAGAAGCGGCGCACAACAACCCACCAAATGTCATCTGTGCTCTGTAATTGTCATTTCACTGGATGTAATCCATCATGCTACGCATTTGATATCACAAATACCACCTTTTATTTCACACTATGGCCATTCACAGGCAGGACAGCGTTTAATTACAGGTGATTCCATTATTTTTGTTGTGGTCCATTAACTCGACTAACGGCGATTGTAATTTGATGCTAATTGCTACTGCATCCGCCATTACCAAAAGTGTATATGTAATTCACGACATGAAAGGTTGCAGTATCAAAACAAGGCTGGATCTACGATTGACAGGCGGGAAAGGGCAGCTGAGCCGCAGTAGGCTGATTGGTGGTACAATAAGAATGAGAGCTACTCTTTATTGCCTGACCTTTTGCCGCTTGCTTTCACGCCCTCTTTCCTCTGTCAGTATCACTGACTAGCCGCACTGCTGTGTACAGGGCCAGGTCTCGCAGCCAGTCCAAATGATCTCAACGCACAATCTGTCTCTATAATATTCCCAACCCCACGCCCTACCTTTTTATCTTCACACTAAAATAAGGCATTGGATGTGGCAGAGCAGCCGAGCAGTGGACACTTCCTTTCATAAATGTACCTGCGTATGTGCTGCAGAGAACAAGGGAAGGGCAGCTTTGCACTTGTCATTTGTTGGTTTATGACCATGTTCAGGTATATCACAATTTCACAGAATCTAAATTTGATTATTAATCTTAATCTGGTTACGTCGCCTCACATACTATCTTATTGGTATGAATCTCGAATGAGTAATTAGTTTCATCTATTCTTTATGAACCACATTCACATGTTATTTGCCCTCTCATTAATCATTCTGTTTCTCAGCCTCACTCAGTCCGAACATAATCTCTTTTGAATTAATTGGCTTGAAAAAAACCCTACTCACTGGCCGGGTTACGATCAGTTTAACCCAGGTTTAACCACCATAATTATACTTGACGTGGTTTTGTTTGATGATAAGTCTGCAAGCTCCAACATTTTAAATGAAATTGCAAAGCCTTCCACTTTAATGACAAACTGTGCCTTCAAGTTGGATGAAATATATCTTCCAGCAGACTTACTTCTAAGGTGAGAGAAAGACCTGAGAAACCTTCAAAAGAAACCCTGGTTGAAATGGAAGCTGAAAGTCTGTTTTCCGATCTGAAAATGGCACGGAACCACCTGCTGAAAGTCAATTAACATAACCCTGACAGACCAACACAACATTGAGATACAAACGGGACATTTAAATGTAGGAAAACCTGCAGGCATTCAGATAAAGCTGGTGTCAGAAGCTGCACAATTTACCTGCAAATAGAAAAAGTAAGGATAAAGACATCCATGTGGGGCTCTTTTTTTTTTTTTTTCGGTGAAGGGAGAAGCTGAGCTTTGTTCAGAAATAATTTGAAACCTGACTTCTAGTGAATAACTTTAGTAATTCTTTCCTCCAAAACTTTTTTGGGTTATGATATTTTGTGTGGTGGGGAAAATAGATCTACTGATGATGCATTCACTTACCAAATAACATAATGACTTAAGATTCATATTCACTGTATTATACTGTATGAGCTGACACAAACATAGTAAACTGATGCCTGGAGATGATCAAGCTCTCAGTTTTCTATCAATATCGTAAGCTTGCAGTTTGTGATCCATTATCTCGCTTATATAAAACTTGTAATGGCTGCCATCACTGGCTTCATGCAGTGAAAGAGACACGGCTTTTCGACTGTATCACACTTAAATGGCCGGCCGGGCAGCGGAATAGGCTACCTTTCAAGTCTTGATTGCAGCCGTCCGGCCCTCGCTGTGTTTTCATTGTGTTCACCCACTGTTATAACACCAGAGTGCTTGTAATAGAGAGCCGTTGTGTCCTTGGGAGGTCATTTTAGCTCCGTTGGAAATGGATGTTAGCGTCAGCCCTCATTCGTGTATTGGCACCAAATTGCCTCATGTTGGGTACCAGAAATTAGAAGAGATTTCTTCCATCCTCCCTGATCAGAAAATGTACCTGCGTGCCATGTAGAGAAACGGGTCGTACTGATGAGCCCTTCTGACTGACCTCTTGGAGCCCAACTGGTCTTCAAAGGTATTCATAATAACCCTGATCTGTTGGGAGCACTGCCTCCAGGACTTTGCCAGATGATCCAGCAACATTGGCTAATTGATTCGCACCATGTAGGAGGGAAGGAAAAATGTAGCTTTATGATCAAACGTCAAATAACATTAGCCTTTAATGTAGTTGCAGCAAATGCACCAGGGGCCACTGTTTCTATATTCTCTTTCAAATGTGTGAATAGTGGGTTGGGACTTAAAAACCCCGGAACCCTTTTGTCACAAAAGCAAAACATTTACCACTCCGAACAAATAAAGATATCCTGTTATACATTTGCAGTACAGTATAGTACATCTGAGCAGTGATGCTAATATCCTCTGGCTGCTTTTCTGTTCATATAAAAAGAAGCCTAACTTTGCGGCAACTGTTAAAAGAGCCTTTTACTTAAATGAGGCACATTCTTGAAAGGTCACAAAATCATAGGAGCATGGCCTTGCGGGGCTGAGTTCTTACATTATCCCCTCTGACAAGTGTTGCTGTCCCATGGGTAACACTTCATGGCATGATAAAGTAACTAAGCAGATTTGCCGTGTGCCTGACTGTCCTGTCCAGCGAAGTGTGTGAAAAGCCTGTATGTGACATGTGCTCCCTGTTGGGGCCGAGAGGGAAGGCTGTGGATTCACCATGAATTTATGTTGGCGCACATGAACAAAGCCAGGATCCTGTAGATGCTGCTTCTGCTTCCTTCTTTTGTTTTCAAAAAAGCGGCTGATTGCGGAGCTGTTGTTCCTCTCGGTTCCATTTCGAGATGTTAATCATGAAGACATTATGGGCTGGGTTGTTAACGTTACAAGACACACACGAGCAAGCACACATCACACGTCAGCGTGAACCCTCCGTCTGACTGAACCTAAATATATGATGCTGCTGTAGTGTGAAATCCTTGAATCTCCTCTTCTATGGATTTTTTTGTATCATCAATTGAAGAGAAGGTGAAGGCGCTCTGTGAACTCTTGCATTAATAAAACCAAAACCTGAAAAATGCAACATGATCTCGTCTTTACATGTCAGATTTTGCTTCTTGGGCAGAAGTACTTGGCTTCTCTATAATGATGCAGGAGCAACCTTTTGCATTATTTCTCGAAGTAGATTGGGGCGGGATTTAGGTTGGAACAAGCGCCTCATATGCTTTGCGTCACTTTAAATGACGTCGCACAAAACCACTGGGAACGGTTAGAAGAACACTGCCTAAGCATCGTTGTTTGACACTGGGAGTGAGACGAGGCTGGAAAAAAACATTGTTTGATTCAAATGTTTTTTCTTAAATAAGAAAAAATGTGGACATGGTGAAGTGACAAGTTGTTTTTGACTGTTGCTAATTTAATAGTGTAGTGTAAATGCAAAAATGATTGGCTAGACAGAAACAACTAATCATAACATCTCTATATTGTATATTTAATGTTCAAATTGTGAAGGTAATACAATCTTAAAATGACAACTCATTTTGAGCAGCTCTCAATCATAACACCATATTCTTCTTTTATACTATCAAATAATAATTACAATCAAACATATCAGTAAAAGGAACACTTGAACATACTTGAGCAAGATAAGACGTTCTTTAAATAACACAAAGACAATCTGTGAAAAATGTCTTTCATGTTATTGTTTCCACATTTATATCATCTATGGTCCATCTGTGTGGTCTTTGAACATGGTTGCTCTACATTTCCTGACATTGTCATGATGCTATCAAGGATGTGTTTTGTTTCAGAAGTCCCAAGAGGACAATAAAGTCCTTTTTAAATAAATGTAATGTAAATTACTATAGTATTATTAATACACTACCTCTATGTTGTTTCATTCAATGGAACATGATACATCTTGAAAGATACCAATGTATTTAAATCAGTATAAAAAGCACTTTTCTTCTATGCCAAATCTTTTGACTGATACATTTTAGCAACTGTTTTTGAGAAATATAAAAATAGGAAGAGGAGGTTGCAGTAATGCTTTTCTGACCTGAGTAGTTTGTGGATGTCTTCCTATCAGGCTATGGCCCAAACAATCTCCACAGGTCTTAAGGCAGCATGTATACAGTATAGCCGGAGAGGTAAAACCCAGGGCCCAAAAACATTTTAGGTGATTGAGCTACAGTAAGTGTTGCCATTTGTATCACTTTGAAGCTTCTCTCGTCTGAAGTATGAGAGAAAACACTGTTTAGATTAAAAAAGGATATCAGAATTGTGGAAAAGAGGAACGTTTCTCACTGTTGTCTTCTGTCAGCCATTTTTCTTTGCATCTACTTCAATCAACACCACAAAAACACCCCCATGCACCTGTTGTAATCGAGAGGAAAAATTAAGCAATTTTTATTCTGATTAGATGAATCACATGATTATACAGTTTCTCAAAATTGTACTTCTTCATCAGTATCACATCTGACTGACTGCACGGAGATGGATCTGAAGTAATTGTACTTCAACCTTGAGGCTGAAGGACAAACTGTGCAAAAGCTTCAGAGCTTAAGGGGAGAGTGGGGTGTGTATTAGTAGCTTTTTGCACCTTTCTTTTGTTGTGTGAACACAAACTCAGTGCCTGAAAACACAAAACCTGCTCATGTAGACAGTTCTAATGCTGGGACTTTGATCCGTCCTGAAGGGTAATGCTGATGTTATCCAGGTTTGGATGCGCTCGGTGGAAAAGGAAGGTGACTAAAGTGGTGGAAGAGCAGCAGCAGCAGCAGCAGCAGCAACTGAGTAGGGGATGAAGTGACCTGAACTTTAACAGGATGGTGCCAATTCCCTGAGGAGTAAACATTCAGTAAAAGCTGAGCTGCCCATATCTGTGGAGTAAATGGGCAGTAGAGTGGAGCATGTTCTTCCCTAACAGGGCCAAGGTACACTGCCAGAGGACCTGAAGTTGTAATTCCCTTCTGCTGTTGCTCAAATCATCAGCAACTTTTTCTTTTTGCCAGAAAATAAGGCTGTGACTCTGGTGGGATATCTATTTCCAAGATTAAACCGGTGACTGTAAAAATCACACTAATATGAGACCAGATAAAGTATATTATCTCCTGGCAACCATGCAGGCTCAGTGATATAACCAAGGAGTGAAAGTTAAAATTGGACTGAACTAATGTCAGATCCACTTCATATCAAAACCAGAAGCTATTTACTGCTAAGTCACACACTTATATTCTTTCCTGGTTCGGCATTATAGCTTTTATTGTTTATCCTGTCTGATATCTCACAATTTGCTCCAATGAAGCTAAAATAAATATTTTTTTATAGAGCAACTTACAGCAACAATATTAAACCCCTTATCTGAAGTGTACGCTTGGGAGTTACCTGTTCGTTGCTGTTGTTGTTATTTCACACATGTTTGAGGGATTGCCCGGAGTTAATGCTTTTAAAAAGTGGGAATGTGCACCTCTTGATAATTGCAATCCTCACAGGGAAGCTAAGGGCAGCCATCTGTGAATGGATGAAGAAATAATGGCACGGTTAAGAGCTGCTTAGGGGAACCAAACACATTTATTTGTGTGAAGTACCGTGTTATAAAAGGCGGGAATGAATCGGGGACATTTCGTATGTATGCTTCTATTTGACATTCTACTAACTAGATAAAGCAGGTATGATGTTTTGTTTAAAAAATTGTATTTCGTCCATTTTCCGAGGGTAACATCCAGCCAGTGAAAGCAGCATGCTCTCAGTGTGTAATGATGAGACTGTCCACAGTTGCAGAGAGCGGGATGCGAGGGTGTCTTTCTGTTTTGGAGCAGGAGAATTTCCACCTGCCTCCTACGTGACACTCTGACAGTACCAATCCCACCTTATCTGTCCTCTTTTCCCTCACCTCTTCCCCCATCACCCCCCTTTCCCCCTCCTTACACCTTCCCCTTCCATCATCCCTGTCTACACCACTTTCAAAACCCCACTGTGATAAGCGCGCAGAATTAAAATGATTTCTTTTTAATTACTTTCCATATTAAGTGCAATCCGGAGCACATGCATTATATATGTACTCCACTCTGTGTGAGGATTAAACCACTGTGGGTGAACCTTGCCTGAGGGTAAAATACACAAATGCAATTAATTCATTTCTCACAGTTTCAGAGAAAGGAAAAAAAAGAAAACAATCCAGCCTCCATGTGAGGGTGTGAGTTCATTATTCTGCTAATAATGAGTAGAAAAACACTCATGGCTTATAAGGGCGAGGCTTACTTTGTATTTGCTCACGAGTGTCCTATAAGGAGAAACACGACAGCTGAGAATAGCTTTATACTGTGATTGTTCTTACAGTTACTGCGGCAGCATATGGAAACACTTGGGTATCTTGTTTCATATTTCATTTAATGACAAATTAGCATGCAGGGCGTTTTTTCTCAGTTTCCTCTGAGAAACGAGACAACTCTAGTACTCACCTGTATAGCTTACAGTGCGTCAGGCTCACACTGTTTGTGGAATTCCTGTTGCTAAATAACATGTTCTTCATATCCTTAAAGCGCAGATCAATACTTTGTCTTTGGCTGTCAAGAGACTGCCAGACAAATAGATAAGATAGTGAATGGAAGAGAGACCAATTACAGCCGGCAGATCTTGTGTCTGGTGAGAGGTCAGAAAGCTTCCCTACGTACACCTGCCACTCCAGGCTTTCTCTCCGGAGATGGAGCTGCACATCAAAGGTGCTCTGCTTGAACTTGAGACTTGAATTGCCCGTCCTCAACCCGAGAGACATTTGTGTCTTTCAAAACCTGAAGGGAAGAGAGTCAATCCACACATGAGGGCCTTGATGACCCACAAGGCATAACATGAATGTACCCTCCCTGCTCTGTCATGCTCTGTTTGGAGAGGAAAGACACAAAGAGAACCTGATGTCTATGGATTTTCTTTTAACGGTAATAAGACTGTCAGGGGGGCTGTACAGCTTGTGTGAGGATTTGGAGCCACAGACAGCGGTAATTGAAACTGACAGCGGGTTGAGCACAATGACTCTGTGGATAACAACAATCATAACCTCCATAATCATCCCAGCAGCACCGCATGCACACAAAGTTTTTAGGTAAACAAAATTACCCAGCTGACACCAACCATCTTATTTCCCCAGCCTCGTTGATTGTCTGAGCCTTCCTGGCGTGGATGGGGCCCCGGAGAGGTGGAGGCATCTGGAGGCCCCCAGAGGCTCTGAGCCATGTTTTAGAGATCCTTCATCTTCAAACCCCTCTGGCCAGCAGTGCCATTCAGGTATCCCAGCATACATCATTGTGTTGACAGATGCATCATTTATGCTTCAGTGGATAAAGTTGTTTATATTTAGTAACAAAAGTTTCAGAATTTAATTTAGCTACCATTCAAATTCATGACTTTGTATTAAAGTTCAATCTCCAACCCGAGTTGTTTTGAGATATTGCTTTTGAATCCACTTTCTCCTTTTGCTTATCTGTATTTCATGTTTTTGATAAAATCTTCAATTTTAAAACTTGAGACACAAAAAGGTGACACATTTTAGAGGCACAACTTCATTGATTCCCTTGTGAGCATGCTGAGCACCCAATGTTGATTTGCTAAGAGAATAACTTAAAATAAACACTTTTTTTTAACAAGGAACAGCCATTTTATTATTTTAGTCTCAATAAATCATCAAAAGTCTAAATAAACCTAGACAAAATTATGATTCTAGGAGCATGAATTGCATGTTAAATATGCAAATTCATCTGTTTACACATGCTGTCAGTAATTATACTGGAGTTGCATCTTGGTTCCTTCGAAGCAAATGCACCATTTATAAAGAAGAGACTCTTTACACCAAATAAATCCATGTGTAAAGGAGTCAGTCATGCCTGTCGACCCTTATGTAAAATATAAACACAGCGCTTATAAGAAGAAAGCAATCTTTTTTTCCATATTTCAGTTTCAATTAATTTCTCGTTTTCATAAAGTCAAAACCTAATTGATGTGAGCCAGAGCAAACATCTGTCCTCATCATTTTCAATAAGTGGAAGCTGTCAGGCATGTAATCAGAAAATCATGTGCTGTCAGTCATATTCCATTACAGTCAATGCAGCTCAATTTTTGTCAAGATGTGGGTTTGTGAACATTTCCTTTTGTGAGCAGACTGAAAAACTTCCTGACTTCTGTGTCTCGTTTCAACAGCTGTTGATGTCCTTGTAGCAAGAAAATATATCGGGGAAAAGCTATTTTTTTTTGTTATCTCTGTATTTTAATCATATTAAAGATGTCTGATTTTCCTAAAGATGGAAGCAATCTGTTGTGCATATCACTCAAAAAGCAACAGTGTTCAGCAGAAAGGAAGTTAGCAGCCTGGCAGCCCGGTGCTGATAGATGAAAGAGGTGCTGAAGTGTTATTATGGCTGGAGTGTACTCAAAGGAATGCAATGGATGGCCACTCTAGGGTCAACTCTGCTCTCTCCGCCCCGGGGGACAAATCTCCAGCTGAAGTATCACCTGCTTTGATATTGCGATGATTATAGAGCTTCTGCCTTTTGCCTCAAACACACTCCAGAACACACACTAAAAACATGGAGGGCGTTGCACAGAACCATGCAAACACTGCCAGCTTTGAACAAGCATTCATATAATAATCATGCGCAAGTGTGTTCATTATATTGCTTGTTTTACACAATTAGATTCACATGTGTGCGTGTATGCATACCAAGTGTGCAAAAAAACATTAATATTCAGCAAATCAGAGTATCATGCATTATACATAATAACTCCAGTGCATTATGCAGGTGAAGAGGAATTCTGACGAAATGTAGCTTTTGACTTTCCTGAGTCAGTATAGTTTACTGCAGGGCTACATTTTATCAAGAAATCCCAAAAGTCTTTCTCCTGTGGTTGGTGACAGACATCGAGCCCCCCCAAACAGCCCCCCCAAACAGTCCCCCCACTTCTTCTCTCTTGCTCTCATTAACCAGAGCAGGGGTGTAGACAAATGGGGAGAAATGAAATGGATATGCTTTAAAGTCTCCGTAATGGGTTCATGGGATGCCATGAACGGAGCTAATTAAGGTCAGGGGACTTCTCATCACAGACAGTCCTACGGTTGTGTATGTTTCTATCAAGGGCATTTATTATGCAGACAAGGGCTGGTCCGCCTTGCTTCACCAGAGTGAGGAAAAAGGGTGTTGCCCCCTGCATGCCCAGAATAATTATCTTCTACCTACAGTATCAACAATTCCCTCCAAATGTCGCCTCGGCTTTCCTGGGCTGCCATAATGCATGATTAAATGACTTTATGTCAACTATATTTTATACAATAAATTGAGTTATCAGCCAATTAGAACCTGGACAAGGCTGCAGATTATCCTGAACCACAGCCATTGTCCCCAGATAACCTGTGAGCTCATCTGTAATGCGAGTTTGTACGGACAAAGACATTGGCTGTAATTAGTTTCACAAATGGCCGACTGGTCATTTAGGAAAATGCTCCCTTTAAATGCTTAATAGTTCAGGTGACTAACGGCTTGCACGAGCCGACATTAAACCGTACATCTATAATTTCTGATGGCCTTAATAGCAGATAGATGGGACTTTAAGACGTGGGAGATTACTGCAGAGGCATTTAAACATTTGGACCTGTCTCAACATAGCCATCATTTACTTAACGTTCTAAAAGTTTGCCGTGAAAGCTGGAGAGGTTAATGTCTGGTATAGATGCTGTAATTGTTTACTTGCCTTAAATTATTTTTAAAAAGGTATTAAAAACACTGACAGCATAATAACCACATTGAACTGTACGTCTTAAATGTAGTCCCTTTATGGTCTTCCAAATAAAAGGTAAAACATTTTCCATCATTTAAACAAACTGTAATCATTTCATATACAAGCCTAAATAAATAAAGGTTTATACTTGGCTGCAGGTCAGATATACACAATGTTTTAATATCCAATCAAAAGTCTTGAAATTAACTTTTGTACATATAATACACTGTTGAAAGATAACTGGAGGAACTAGGATTATTCTAAAAAGGACATTATGCTATCAATGTTCATAATTAAATCAACCTGTATCACGGCTGGTATAACACACGGTATGCACAGTTGGAGCTTTTAAATCTGTTAAAGCAATAAGGCGTGAGTTAATTGCTCGAATATGAATTTCCTTCAGCTTTTATGTTTCCACAAAGACAAATAAGAAGGTAGCAACAAAGCACATAAGTAGGTTGATTTGCTTTCATGAGAGAGGTACATGAGTAGATCAATACCACTGCTGGAGCTGGAGCCAGTTAGCTGGATACCATGTGGTAATTATGGAACTGTAAAGGTGCAGGTACGGTATTTTATTCACCTATGGGAAAAGCTAGTCTAGCTGCTGGACCCCTACAAACAAACTATTCCTTTAATTAAGCTTCTCTTTGATTGCATTATAATGAGTCATAGTAGGCTACTGTGTTTGTAATACACTGCTAGTGTCATTTTACACCATAATACAAACACATTCTACTCTGAGCAGAGGCTAATGAGCAGGATGGCTCTGTTTCTTCAAATAAGCCTGCCTCTAAGTTATGTGT
Source organism: Notothenia coriiceps (assembly GCF_000735185.1). Taxonomy (NCBI): domain Eukaryota; kingdom Metazoa; phylum Chordata; class Actinopteri; order Perciformes; family Nototheniidae; genus Notothenia; species Notothenia coriiceps. The sequence goes on from NW_011344432.1 coordinate 25,116, forward strand.
TTGTTATGCTAAGACCCGAACATTGAAAACAGATGAAACCACCACAAACAATACATCATACGGCTATTATCCATCTAGATTGGTTCTAAAACTTCTCTTCTATTATAACACTTATCAGTTTAACACACTGATTATCATAGATATAATTCTTTTTGCTATCTGTTGGCTTTCAATCTTCTGTTGATAAATATCTGAGTGAATTATTTTCATGCTCACAATCAAGGATCGTATTACTGTCTAATCTCACGCTCTAAGAAGCAAAGCTAGATGGAGATCTGGGAGATTTCCACTTCCAGGCTGTTTTCAAATCAACCATTAACATCTCCATCTTCGGTAATCCTTTGAATGTCATTCACTCCTGATTTTTAACGCTGTTCTGAGCTCAGAGTTAGCTCATCCAAGTGCGCTGCTAAGAGGAGTTGAAATAAGGGAATACCTCAGTCAGTAGTATACATTAGATTCACATGCAGGGAGCAGCTTAGTGATTTTCTACCTGAACCGTCTGAGTCAACATATGAATGAAATATCTTGCTTAGCAATTCTCTCGGTTGCTACTGCAGTCTGCTACCACAGCACTTTAAACCTCTCTTTTTGTTATAAAGGTGAAGTTCTTAAAGTCAGCACTCACTCTGAGCACCTAGAAGGTACATTTGTTCCCAAAGGGGGTTTGAGTTAATCTGACAACCATTCATTGATGCTGTTTTTTTTTTTTAATCTAGAATTAGCTCACATACCAGTCAGCCTTGCTTGTTTATGCTCATACAAAAGTCCATTATATTACTGAATTTCTTAGCATCTCATTTTATGGTTTTAGCCCCAAAAGTCGGCCTTACATGTACTACATTTATTATTTAAACCCTTCCCAGTTGCTCAAATATTACATTCATTAGGTAAAGCTTGTTAATTGGGGAGTGTCTTTTCATTTGAAAATGGTTTGTTAAAAAGTCAAAAGTTTTAATTCATTGTCTGGAATGATTTTGGGCATTAACTAAAACTGAGGTTCAGCATATAGTTAAAAGAGAATAGAAAACGTAGTTGCCATAATAAATGAATATGTTGTCAGTTATAGAGTGAGGACTGCAGGATTAAGTCTACAATCTTGAGACCTTGGAGTTTAACATGCAGCATGCATGGCAGTCAGATCACAGGGGTCAAAGAAGGAACAAGATACAAATGAAAATTAAACTAATGAAATGTTGCTGGATCAAGAAGGGAGTACATTTTAAATATTGCATCAAACTTGTTGGTTGTCTTAAACAATTCATGTCTACTGCCCCAGATCACAACGCTAATAATAATTCAAAGCAAATGACTACAGAAAAGGATGGATTTGTGTTAATGATCCTCATATGTAAATGAACCTTTTCACATCTTTGTTTTCCCGCACGCCCCATGCTCATCAGCAGCAATGACCATGAGACTACCCGTGATGATGAAAAATCTGTGCATGTTTTGGAACTCCACTGTCAGTGTTGAAAGGTATCTTACCAGGGGGTCTTTCTAATTAAAGTGGTGCGCAGACCAAGGCTGAGGGAGACATCTGCTATGCAAAGTGGCTAGAAATCCTCCAGCTGCCCGTCTGTAAAACATTTCATCTGGCCTCCATCGGAAGGGGAGGTTTGGGAAAATGCCTTTATTTTTCATAATCCCCCCTCTCTCGCCTATCTTATCCATATTTCATGAAGAGCTCTGGAGGTATGAAATTGTGTGAAACTAATCCACTACTGGATATTTAGTCCCAGATTAAAATCACTCGCTTCACTGCCTCTGAATTCTGCTCGTATTGATTGCCTGGGTCCAAATATAAGTCAAGGATGTACAGAACATTTTTCTCGGGCCTTTCTGAAATTGTATCAGCAGGGTCTTCTCTGCAGTATACCCATGCAAATAGTGCTATGCAGAGTGGGTATCTGTCAGGATTTTTGAACTAGCTCAGCACTGCAGGCGTTTTGTTTGGCTCATTCTTACATTGCCAAGATAGTAAAAACTTGCTGTAACCCCAGATGGCACAAAACCCACAAGTGCATGCCGCTTGATTTAATCACAAATCAAACAAACCTGAAACCATCTCCATATGATCAGACAGGGTTTTTAATGTTGTGTTAAGAAAGCAAGGTGATCATGTAAGTATATGTTAGAGACATTCAGGACAGATTAGTACATTATTCCATGTATTCAATTGAGTATACCAGTACTCAATACAAGGTGAAAGTAGTGTGACAGCCTGATGCCAAGACAGAGAACGAAGATGATAAGCAAACCAGAGAAAATACAAAACAAGCAGAAGTCACAGGCAATCTTCATTATAAAGAAAGCAATATTTTATTTTTTTCTTTCCGGTAAAAAATGACATACCACAACAAAACCACAAAATTGTAAGTCTGTCCCTCCTTGCCTGCTTGTGGATGGCACTTAGCCCCAAGCACTACAAATATTCAGTGCCAAAAGCTGCACAAAATATATGTTACAAGCGGCATCTGCAGGTCGGAAAAGATGAGAAAGCAAGGGGTTGACGCTCTCGTCTACAAATACAAGTCAGCTTGTATACAAGTCTATGAGTCTCATTTATAACCTTATTTCATATTTTCCAAACATGTTCATGATCTCAATCGCTTGTTTTAAGTCTTTTTTAATACAGCATTATTTTTATATTTGTAATTCATGGCCCTATTTAAAGTAAAAATAGATAATGAGGAAGTGTAACCTTTAGGGATTGGATAGCCAGTGATTGATAGGTCACTACCACAATGTTTTTGTCTTACTGGATGAAACTTCCAACTGTAACATTTTGGTAGCCTAAGAGAAAAATGACAAAGGAAAAACATGGGTTGAATTATTGTATTATAAACAGATGGAAATTGGGTCATTGGCAGTAATTTATTAGTGATCTGTTAAAGCCAATTAAACATTTTTGTTCATAAGTGATAATTGTTCATTATCACTTCGATAGAAATTCCTCTTGTTATGGTGTGATATTGGCTGAGAAGCAATGCACACGCAGGTGCTAATATTATAACTATTATTCAAGTACAGTGTTCAAGTCCTCCTCAAGTCATGGCTACCTTCCTGTTAATGCCTGTGTTAGTGACATATTGAGGAGCATCTCTCCTGTCTCGTGATGTTTGAGCAGCACTGCTTAGAGAAATGACAGGTGCGCCTCTCAAGGCAAGCTGCGGGGGTGGGGGCATTTAGATTTGTTTTAGTGCTGTTTTCCCTCCGGTTGCTCTCCAACACACCATCAGTGAGACTCAATCGTCACAAAGCTAAAGATGGAGATGCGTTGATGCAAGCCTGCCAGAAAATCACAGCCCAACTATTCATTGCCAAAAGCTACACAGGCATGGCAGGTGAGAAACTGAATGAAGCTACGAAGCTCTGCAGGAGAACGAGAGGGTGATGGCGTATAGAGAACCAGTCTGTCACTGTTTGTTCCATACAATCTTGTCTTAGGCATGTCAAAAATAAGAACTTTGCAAGAAGTTTGAATTGAAACCTTACAGCAGAAGTGGGATTTTTTAAAACTAAACAAAAATGTTGGAGGAAACCTTGGAAAGATCATTTGGAAAAGAAAGCGTAACGAGTACAATTTTCAAAGTATATGTTAAAAAACAAAGGGAATCTATGTACTGTGAGTTACTTGCCAAAAATTGAAATTCTGTAACAATGAAAAGCTTATCTTTGTCTACAAGGAAAACATGAAGCACTTCCATGTGCACTTGATTAATTATGGAAATAAGAATTTGTTTGTTTTCTCTGACACTTTGGAGCAATAATCTGGCTGCAGATTGGTTTTCAGCAGGTGCTAGCTAGAGTATCATGTCTGGTATAGTACAAGCCCTCTTGTCTCCAAAGATTATTCCATCTATGAAGAGGCTGGCAAGTAAACAAAGGAACAGGTGGTTGGCTGCGAAAGAGGCAAAGGAATAATAACATGTCCACAGTACATGGATCCGTGTCTGTTTGTTTTTCTGAGCTCAAGCTCTCGAGTCACTCACTGTGAGCGTGAGCATAATGACAGTGTTCAGTCATCTCCTCCACATCAAAACCATTCGGAAGCTTTGACAATAGTGCTTTTAGTGTGGTCATAAATATTTTCTTTATTTTTGCTTTAGTACCACCACAATGGTTTGAATGGTTACCTGGCAGCTTCAAAGCTTAACGACTCTAAAACAACCTTGCAGTGTACAGCAGTTTTCATAAATGCTTAAAAGATAATTGAGAATTGGAGGAAATTGGCAACACTTGTCTGTCGATTATGAAGTGAGAGCGGGGAAAGTGATGCCTTTCATGCAACGCGGATGTAAAGAGAATGTTGTGTTCATTCTCAGAATAAATGCCAGAAAACACCCCAGATGCTTCGCTGTCGTTTCCTGAATGATAACAGGTCGCTTACGGTTGTGACCCGTTATCCCCCAGTATACCCTAGTCAGCGCCCCTAGTTACACCAATCAGCGTGCGATTACCGTACAGCCAATCACAATGCGTGACGTCATTGGTAAGCGACGGACCCCGAACACATATGGTAGGGCGAACACATATGGTACTGACACCGGCCCTTGACAACCGGCTGTTCTGTGATTCTCCAGATTCTACAGATGGCCAGTCCACGGAGGGTGGAAAATACATACCAGAAGTAAAAAAAGACATGGAACGGTGTTCCCACGGGAAACAAAACTTAAAATATTAAATGAAACAATCTCATCTCTTAAAATTCACAACTTATTATGAATTAAACATTCACAAACTTATAATTATGTATTCACATGTTTAACTCTGTTACATATGCAGGCAACGAACAGAAGAGCGTAGGGCAGAATTAGGAGGGAATTCCGTCGTAGCGTTTGTGCACCGTTTTGAAATGCCGCTCTAAATTACCCTTCTTCGGTAAAGCCACGCTCGCATTGCAGATGAGACAGATGGACTTTGAATTGGAATAAACAAAAAAATAATCATCCTCCCACTCGGAGTGAAAATGATATATTTTGGGCTTTTTTGCTTCTGCCATAATTGCGGTCTTGTGTGTGTGCGGACTGTCACTCCTGTTGACACGGACAACGTCAGTGAAATAGTGCCCACTGCCCACCAGCCACGCCCCGAGACATGGGGTCACGCCAATCACAAAGCTTTGATGCGTTCAAGTGCATTATTCTGGTACAGGAAGATTATGTTATTGGACATTAACGATAAAACAGAATATTGTTGTTCTATTTTTAGACACATCTCACGATCCACCGGTCGATCGTGATCGACTGGTTGGGCACCCCTGTACTACTAAAGCAAATAAAGAGAGTAGGCCTGTTATACTGAGTGATATATATTATACACACTGCTCTGCTTTCTGCATGGACCTCACAGCTGTTCTCTCTTTAAACATCGCATAGCGATGAAAGCAGTTAATAAAATAATATCCAGGGGATGCATGCAGAGCTGAGATAAGTCAGGCCGTGCGTCACGACTCTTTGAAACATCTCTGTTGCCGGAAATGCATCCACAGAGGAACCGTGGAAGACCGTGGAGGACCCATCAGTGTATCCTCGATTATAGCTTCTCCAGAGAGCCTCCTCGACGCTCGATCCTCGGTCCTCAAAGTGCATTTAGAGAAATGAGATGTCCTTCAACATGGCACGCTGAAATTCATTTCCGGGTCACTACCGGAGGACCGAGGAGTCAAGGAGGGGAAATCTTTGAAATGAGACACGGCCTATCAGAGACTGGATATATCCGGAAGTGCACCGGACTCTGAGGAACACATTCCTAGTGGCCAAACAACGGTACTACAATTTCCGTATCTGTCCGTGACGTCACTGGGCCCAGGAATACTTTTCCCCATTGAATAACATGGGGAAAGAAACGTCTGTAAATCAGCAGATAATTTGTTTTAAACTACCCAGTATGAACTATTGTATAGCCCTTATTAGAATCATTAGGTCCTTAAAGTTGTAAAATGCACTAAAAGCCAAATCTAGATTTATTTTCTCTCTTCATTCATTTTACTGAGCCGAGAGTGGGAGTGCACATACAGGTTATTCTACTCTGACAGCCAGGCATGACCATGGATGTATAATAAGAACTGGATACAGCGTGGGAGGCGGGGCCTCATTCATTCCTATGAGAGTTGCTCATTGGCGCATGATGATAAAATGGCCCAACTTTTGAGAGAGCGAAACGTCACAGATTACCCGGCATGCCTCAGAAGTACCCGTATGTGCGCTCATAGCGCATGCCCTACTTTAACCAAAATGCCCGTTCACATCAAGCACGTCAATTTGCGTACATGTAACAGCACAGCGCGTTCATGACAGCATGGTAATGATTTGTTATTATGCGTTCCTCTATGAGTTTGTTTTAAAGTAAGGAAAAGTCAAAGCACCAGGATAAGGGTTAAACAATAATCTGCTTTAATGGTAAAATATACAACACAAATACAACCTCAATCACGAAGTAATCCGGATTACTCCGGCTCTAGTTCCTCTCGCTGGGAGAGGTATTACCCCTTGGACAGCATGAGGAGAAAAGAGAGCGAACCAAAGGAAAACACAGGCTTTCATACTAAAAACACAGGAGGAGGTGTGTGGATGCTTCCCCCAGAGGTCATCTCATTGGGAGAGACCAGCACATGGCCTGTCGTACCCAATCAGCGCGAGCCAGAGGCGACCCTTAAGTTTGAAGCAATACAGCCCAATCTGGTTTTTATTGTCTCGCATTCTTGCATAGAGTTTCTCCTATCCTCCCCCCCTCAGTTGTTAAAGCACCTTTCGTTTCACCTACTCTTGGCATATTTTAAGATATAGTTGGATTATACAAATATCACATGTGAGTTACCTTAATATCCACAATACCGAGGAAAACATTACTGCTATTCTTGATACAAAGTAATTAAACACACACATATATTTATCATGTAGACTTCCCTCATATTTGACATGCTGGAGATCTTTTAAGAAGAATGTCCCCTCCCCCAGCTCTTCCAATCTACTGGAATGCAGAACTGCTCTCTGTTACAGAGTAATAAAACATGTTTAAGCTAATTTCTCCACAATGTTTGTAGCAATTTAGTACCATCACATGAAAGAATAAACCGAGAAATCAAATAAAACACACACAGTTATAATTTGAGCAGCAATCCCCTTCTAGCTGCTGCAACAGCCCTAAAGCATCTTTCACGCACCCACATGGCAATAGAAACAAAAGCAAACTGTGTGGCCTAATTCCCAAGGCCTCTTTATGGGTCTACAGGAAACTAATCATTAACTTTAACAAGACTTTAACTACATTATCTGAAAATGTATCTGGGAATTCCCCTGTTAATTGCAAGAACTATTGATAATTTCTATTCCAATTTCCACGAGGAATGTAATTGTCTCCGTCATGTATATCCTGGATCGCTCCCCGCGTTGTCGAGAACCATCAACGAGGAGGCGTGTATGTGTATCTCAGTCAGAACGCGGATCGGCTACGACCGGTAGTCCAGTGTGTGAGCTCACCTGTCCCGACTATCAGTCTCGTTTAGCCCTCCTCTCTAGGAGGAGACGTATCCTATGTGCGGTGTGGAATGGTCTTAGCCGCTCCTTAACAAATACTAGGGAGTTTGTATCTTACTTCACTTATCTCCTCTTTGGTTATGCTGGCGCACGATTGACAGTCCAAAACATTAGGCCATGCGTATTGCGATTTTTAACAGCACGAGAGGGCTGCGACGCTCTGAAATACACAGCGCGCCGTACCGTCCTTCCTCAAGCCGGTATCCGCAGAAGCTTAATTTCAATGTTGGTTTTCCATCTCGCTTTTGAGAGTACGTCGTAGATTATTAATTTTAGGACAGATTTTAGTTGTACATGCCTATTTACGTGCCCCCTAATATCTCGCGGTTGAAGTTGGAGATCTGCAGTAGGTTTACCGGTGTCCTATGTGGTCGACTGTTATATACCAATTTTACCCAACGGGCTTGTCTTGTTTACCGTCGCCCGATACCGAGAATCGGAGCTACCCGATCGGTGGCGGGGGCGTTAATACATTCGACTAGGGACGGGGGACAAAGGGTGTGTCGATGGACCCCCATTTGGACATACCTAATCGGTGCTGATTCTTACCACAGGATGGGAGGATTGGGGGCGCTGACGGTTTCCGGTTACAGAGCAGACCATACGCGGAGCGTTAACTGTCTACCTGTGGGATTCCATGCCACGGTAGAAGGACGGACTGTTTCCGCGTGCCACCCCATGTGGATACCACAAAACCAGGTAACCAGCCTCTGTTCAGAGGTGACCAAACCTCTGGCATACACTTAGTACAGAGATGTGCCGTAACACCACCACTTGCGCGCTCGGTAGGTCAATGCGGGATGCAGATCCTCTGTAACCCCGGTCTCCTGTCCAGAGTATGAATATTAACACACCCGCGCCCGGTGCGTGCGGAGCAAGTGTGGCGGAGTGTGTCGGTCACACTGTCGGACAACACGTCTGTCTCCGACGGGCTAGCTTGCGAGAGATATTCGTGTTTTGTCCGCGAACTTTTGCCGCGTTCCGTCTGCACGCCGCGGTGTATCGTCCTGAGCGCGCGCTGTCCTGTTCTCCTCTACTTGCACCGAACTTACCTCTATCTCCTAGGCATACAGGGCTTGATAGACATCCTACTCATCACGATGACCGACGCGGAGGTCCGTGGGTATTAAATAAATCCTTGGGTTTTTGACCACACGGTGCGCTGGGATTTGCGGAGGGGGAATTGTGCGTATGCGATATAGCGAGAGCTCGCATACCTCTTCTCTGCGCGACGCAAGGTTCCTCAGGTTTAGTATTTTCTTTCCTCTGCGCGTAGGTATTCGGTGTCGCCTCGAGAACCTATCACAGGCATCATGCTGTTTCAGAGAAGTGGTGGTGGTATGACTTAAAGGTAACCGTCAGGGTCGAAATTACTGCATTCCTGCCTCAAGAGGATATTGCTGTTAGATGTGTGATTCGACTGGTATTTATCGACGTCCCAAACTTTCAAACTCGGGCTAATAGAGACCGGAACGAAGGAGAACTCACTGCGGGATAGATTGTGACGTAGGAATTTTAGACATCTTCCTAGTTGTACATGTAAGTACGTCAGTGTATAGTAGAGGCTAACCTGGTTAGAGTCGTCCGCTCTGGCGCCATGCTTCACTCGTACCGAACTTGTTAATCCCTACTGCAGGGAATACCGACACGTTTTATCCTACCGCAACTCTCATTACTGAAGACACGCCTCTCACTCTCTTGTGGTCGATGTAGATTTCGCCCTCAAACTCGCGTCTGAGGACCCTCCTCTCTATCACGCACGTACGTCGTAAATGAACGAGGATTGTTGTCGCCGAGGCCTGCCAAGGCAGGTGTGTTCACGCGCGCGAAATCTTCTCGGACAGCATGGAGAATAGGTATCGCTTTTTACCCGTATGTCTTGTCGTAGTGTAGTCGCGCATCGGCATTGTTCGTCTAATCGAATGCTTCCTGTCACGCGCGCAAGGATCCTCGTTACACAACCAGTTTACCTACTCTTTACATTAGTTCAGGAAAAAGTGAGAGACATCCGAATGGAAAATACCGGTAACGTTACATATATTGAGATGTCAAGCTCCGAAACACACACCAACGACACACGCGCACGTAGGCAGGAACAACACAGTTCGAGTTAGTAAAGCGTGGAACTTCCTTTTCGAGAGGAGGGGGTGACATTGTTTTACCGGGACAACCGTATACGCCTCCCTCTCCTTGCTCATTATGTTCTATGAGCCGTCTTCTGTTTCCTACGTCGAAAAAATCGCCTTTAAAACCAGAAAGAGGGTGAGCGGCTCTTTAACAATACTACCCAAAGGTACAAAGCACCGAGACTAGTGCGTGCGACAGACTCCCGAAACATATTACAACCCCCGTCTTGTCCGTCAACGGTCCTTACTGTCATCAATAACAAAGTTTAACAAAATACATTCAACTAGAAACTAATTCTAGTTTTCCCCCTACACACTATATAATATAAAATTACAGTGAATATATATAAACACACACAATTTAAACTTCCCTGTTTCATCGTAAAAAGCAAAGGTTAAGTCTATATCCTTCAAAAAATATATATGACGGAGGAAGTTTATGCTTTCACAGGGTAAAAATAATATTGGCCTCGGAAGACGGAAACTCACTTTCTAAATGGCGAATACATAAGAAGGTCTTTCAGGAAACCGTTAAAGGTGTATAGCTTTCTCCGAGGAACTC
>NW_011344432.1:35389-47018 GCF_000735185.1 Notothenia coriiceps
GCACATCAATTCCCAGTGCCTTGCCCCGTGCTTGGACTGCACAGGCGTGCACACGGAGCAATTACCGTAGTCCGCTACGATCTCGTCCACAGGCAGGCTCAGGTTTGCTCGACAAGTCTTCAGCAGAGACTCCGCCTGACTAGGCGGCTCAGCAGCAAAGGAGACGTTGAGTGCCCTGGCGGACAAAAGCTGCGACTTTTATAGGCCCGTTCAGGTCATCGCATGTCTGAAACGGTCTGCATTTGGCCGTGCCTGCGGTCCCACGCCAGCCTAGGGTTCCGCAGGTGGCTGGAACCACCCCCACGCCTCTGGGCATGCGGAGACCGGCTCATCCATCCGGTCACAGTCCCAGGGACGGAGCCCTGAGTTCGGGAGCCTTGTTCTGGGGCGGGTCTCTCCACGAGCCCAGACACAGTCGTCCGCTACATCCGAGAACATGGAGAGAGCTGCCTCTACGTCCTCAGTGCTTGGAGGCTTTGCTTTTCCATCGACAAGAGATCTGGAGGTCTCCTATGGCCACTTCAGGCCATGGGATGTCCAGCTGGCCAGCGCGTTGACACACGGCCATGCAAGTCCATACTTAGGCAGGGCGAAGCCTGGACGCAGCGCGTTGACACACGGCTCTCCCGGCTTTGCAGCCTGAGCCGTTTAAACGAAGATGTCATCCTCCTGCTCATCCAAGTCGGACAGGAGGAACTCAGAGGCATCCTCTTCTTCCTCCATATAGTCCAACTCCAGGACATCCTCCGCGGGTGGAACCATGGTGAGGTCCAGTTGGGAGCCCCAGCTTGACACAGCGCAGGGCTCCGCTCTCGCGGCTCTTGCCGCCACCGGACCCCAGCCTGACACGGCGCGGGGCTCCGGTTCAGCGGCTGCCGCTGTTATTGAGCCCCAGCCTGACACAGCGCGGGGCTCAATCTCTGCGGCGGACGCCACCATGTCTTGATTGCCGGCCGGCGAATCAGCGGACATGAGGGGGTCCAGTCCAGACAAGCCAGCTTGGCACGCTAGCCGTCGGCGGAGGCTCTTAATGGTGAAGCGGGCACAATGCCCACACGAGCCGGGGTTATCGATAGCCTCCTGGGCATGTTCCAGCCCGAGGCAGGACGAGCAGACCTGGTGTGAGTCTGTGCCTGAGATCTTAAACCCGCAGCCGCATAGCCGAGCCTCCGAGTCCCTGACTCCTCTGGTGTGAGGGAGAGAAAGGTCTATCTTTGTTCGCCGGGGTGTCGGCGTGGAGTGGACACGCTAGTAACAGGTACGTTACTGAGAAAAAAATCCAACCTTGTCATTAATCCGAAAGCAAAAAGCGACGGCGTAGATTTTATTCTTTAAAGAATATTAATTGGTGTGTTAATACCTTTTGTTTTTATCTCCGTCTCCTCTGGTGTGAGAGAGAAAAGAGAACGTCCTCACTACCGTGGTGTCAGTGTGGAGGGAAGAAAAGCTAGCAACAGTTATGTTACTAGCTTGAAGAAAAAATCAAACCTTACCGTAATTTCGAAAGAAAGAAGCGGCGAGGCAGATTACAATATTAACTGGTGTGTTAATATTGTTCAGTCTTCTTGCAAAGCAAAAAAGGTAACCGGCAAACGCATGTTAGCTTTGGGTTCAGTCTGTGGACCGTTAAGCTAGCCCGGCTACTGATAATTCGAGATGTGCTCTGAAGCGAGAAGAGGTGTTTGAATGACGCTGCGTCGTAGCGCAAGCTACTTATAAGGTGGGTGGATTCCCTGACGTAGACGTCAAGATCACCAGCCAATCAGGATTGGCGTAATGAGATTGATGCTTCTGTTTGCATACGCGTTGAGGCGCATCCCATAGTGAGACATCGAACGGAGTATTATGAATGAGAACTGTATTGGTATTAGCATCTGGTTAGCTAGCTATGCTAACGAATATAAGAAGCTTTTTCTCCAACCAGTGAGGTAAAGGCACATCTTTATATGATCATTATAGTTATAAAAAAAACAAGAGAATAAAATAAACAGGTATAAAATACTGTATGACAGTAACAAGTTGTTATTAGTAAACAAGAATACAGTTTGAAAGGGGAGTGATTTGTAAAATATCCATAAAGAAAAATAAATCTGTTTACAGTTCTGTTTCATATGGGTGTTGAGAGATGTATCCATAGATCTCTTCATGTTGCTCTCAAAGTGCACTAGATTGATGCTTTTAACTTCAACATGATTTAAAAAAAACTTAAATCATGTCCACATAGATAGGAAACTAAATACTTTTGCACACATCTTGTGTCCATATCTTTCTGTTTTGGTGGCCATGCCACACCGTGCACGTGCATAAATGCGCGAGTCATGGTAAGATATATGGATTAAGAGGTTGCTTTTTCTTTGCACAGCATGAAAGAAAGGCCAAATGAATCTGTGATTTTAGTATTTTTAAGCAGAGGTCAATAACTTGTATACGGCCCTCGGAGGATATTGTAAAAATTGAAATAGCCCTTGAGAGAAAAAGTACTTCACACTGCTCTTAAGCCATGAGACAAGCCAACAAGGAAGTTGAAACATAACTTGCTTCTTATATTGGGTCAAGTTTGTAGGGTCAACCATTTGTACAGCTCTCACAGCTAAACACAGGGGAGCTAAAACTCCAACGCCATTTTACTTTATGTATTCATTGCAAATATAAAGTATATCAGCCCTGATAAGCCTAAGCATTACACAGCATGCATTGGCTGTGCTGTTGAAGCCAAATAGGACTGACAAGGCCCAAATATTCCACAGGCTCCAAGTTTCTGCAGCACATTATATTGAATTCAGATTGCTGTATATTATTGAAGATTCCCTGAAGAGAGATGTTTTATAATGAACCCCCTTGTGATGACTTCCAGTCTCAAGGCCCTACTATACATTGATGCTGGATTTTCTTTTGGGGCCAAAAAAAAAACATTTTATCCTCATATCGGAAATTCCCCAGATGAAGCGCTCTTCCTGAACCCAAACTTCGCTGAAAACATTACCCCCCCTGCCAGGAAAACTCATTTCAATGTGAAAAACGGTGTCTTGTGAGAGCATTATTCCCAGGTGTGGCAAGCCTGCCCTGGAATTCATATTTATCAGGTTCTACTTCAAGTACAACTCGTATCAAAGAGGGAGCGAGTATCATTCGACAAATACTGAAAAGATAAGTCAATTCCATGGAGTTGTAGCATGCCTAAAGTCAAAAAAAAAAAAAAGAGAAACTAAACAAGGTCAAAAATCTCACAGAAATATCTCTTTAGCCTTCAAAGGAGACTTGACAGCCCCACGCCTTTTTGTTTCATAGAAAAATATAATCATATTTATTCCTGACGTACTTTAATGAAACAATGAAAACAATTAATTGACAATGCCTAATTTCTATGTATTTTTGTAGATTGTCAGCCTAAATTGACAGCTCTGTTAAACACAGAGACACACACATCATAAAACATCAGTTATTTCAGAATTTAACAATACATTTTGGCAGCTGCCTTTGCTGCTCTTCTTATCTTTCATATTCCTTTGATAGAAGTGGATGTGGATGCAAAAAATAACGCAGGCCCAGGGAAATTTTTACCATGACAAGACTTATAAGGAGTTACGTTGAAGGTATTTTTAAAGGTCATCTTCTTAAGACTTAATTTGCCTCAGGGTTGTGTGAGTGTGAGTTTCTGAAAGTATGCTTCTGGTTGTATTCGGAGTGGACCTATAATGTTCCTATTTTTTGTGTCATAAGGAGGAGATCTTTGATGGAAGAATTTTGAGGCTGATTTTAAATACATCTGTGAGCAGGAAACATGTAACAAGATTCTAAGACAAAATCCTTTTCATGTAAAGCAATGTAAACAATGACACGTGACAGAAATTCAAAGCATTTTAGAGCAGCAATGTGAGAGTTTTTTAGTTGAAAGGTCATATTTTCAGTGCTTTATGTTTGTGTGTTGGCCTCTGTGGGTGTTGCAAGCAATATGCGCACACTGAAGGAATGTAAAGCTCAGCAGTTTGGCAATTATGACAATGTTGCGTGCAATTCATTTTTATGATAATTTAAACTAGGAGGAAAAAGGCCAAGGGTAGCAAGAAGCTTTACGCATTGGAATGAGGACCAGTATGTGTGTTCATAATGATTGCATTGGACCTGCAGCTCGCTCACATGGGCCAGGCTGAGGTGTGTCGGTCCAGGTTTGCCGGGCGGAGGGAAGCAGATATCACAGAATGTTCCGGAATTCTGCAGAACGCCCAGATGGCTGGTCCAATGCTGGATAATGTGATGTCAGCCTGAAATGTTTCAACTACTGTATGCATGCAATGTTCATTTTTATTGCCTGATCTTTAAAAACTAAGAAGAAGAGATATGGATTTCTGAATATAGTCATCATTCCTAAAAAATAACCTGTACGCATGGACTTTTGAACTTTTATCTTAGGCTTTGCCTTACTCAAGCCAACTAGAGCACTCTGAGTTTTTGCTATGAATGTTTTATTTGTTTTCAACTAGAAATCATAGAATAGTCGATTGTGGGCTGAACCTGACCCGGGCCCTTTCTCATTTCTCTAATTCCCCTCCTCGACTCCTATCCCGGAGGAGTCGAAGAGGGGAACCAAGGAGAGAGGAGGGGAAGCAGCAGGCGGTTAGAGAAATTAGAAATCCTCTCCTCTGAGCAGTCATTTTAAAGAGACGTCCATTAATGATGACAGGAGGCACAGCACTCTGTCTGATGGACAGATGTGTTCATGATGACTTATATATTTACTTTTAATTCATTCACAATGTGGTATAAGGAGACAATAACAGGTTACAGATGCGGGCATACACACACATATATAAAATATATACAATTTCAGATTCAAACAAGTATGAGAGCACTCTCATAATAACGTAACACTATCAGAGACTGGATATATCCGCCCACCCCTCTCTGGTCGCTACGATGAGGAAATGAAATTACGGGACAAAAGTTTTATTTACAAGTATTTAAAGTAAGCATAGGACACCAAACCAACCAACCAACCTGTCTGTCCGCCGCATCTACGCATGCGCACACACACACACACACACACACTCACTCACTCACTCACTCACTCACTCACTCACTCACTCACTCACTCACTCACTCACTCACTCACTCACTCACTCACTCACTCACACACACACACACTGTACAACACGCACCTACAGCTCCTAAAGCACATAATATATATCAGGATACAGCCGTTGTGTATTTTATTATGTGAAGCACTAAATGGTTTTAGAAAAATAATGACTCTTTGTTTGTAGATATCTACTAAACTAAAGCATACAAATAAAGAGAGTAATGTAGGCCTGTTACACTGAGTGATATATATTATACACGGACCTCACAGCTGTTCTCACTGTAAACATCACGTCGCGATGAAAGCAGTTCATAAAATAATATCCAGGGGATGCATGCAGAGCTGTCATTGGCTGAGATCAGTCTGGCCGTGCATCACGCCTCTTTTAAACATCGCTGTTGCCGGAAATACATCCACGGAGGATCCGCGGAGGACCCATTAGTGTATCCTCGATTATAGCTCCTCCAGAGAGCCTCCTCGATTCTCGATCCTCGGTCCTCGAAGTGCATTTAGAGAAATTAGATGTCCTACAACATGGCACGCTGAAATCCATTTCCAGGTCACTATCGGAGGACCGAGGATTCGAGGCGCCGAGGAGGGGAAATTAGTGAAATGAGAAAGGCCCCCGGACTCTGCCAACATTATTGATGTCAGAAATGTTCCACTTTCTGCTTACATCAAAACAGAAGATTTCATTAATCTATGCTGGGTAACAACATAACTTAAAGGCACGAATAGAGTCTTTCATTGATCATCTGGTTTGGGTTTTCAATACCTTCATTGTCTGTTCAGTCAAACAGAGCTGCATTCTTCACAGCACTGTAGACAGCTCCTGGCTCTGAAATGAGGTCTAAAAAACATGAATATCACCTTCATAATATAACAGCTGTGACAAAAACAGTTACCAGATCTCCCTATATCAAACGCCTTTTTAATTCAACAACTTTATTTCATCATAAATTAAAGACTGTGTCAACCAGAGAGAGCTTATTTGGCCCTGGTCAAAACACATACTTTACTGTTCATTCTTCTCTAAAACTTTTATTTTTACAGCTACTTTTTAGAGGCACAATAAAGTCTTATTCTTAATGCCAGCTTCAACTCCAGCCGAGCTTAGCCGTAGACCCGACGAATTGATCATAGAGATCATGTCTGATCCCTCCACATCTGTCAGAAAGTTATTGCGGCGGCGATGTGTCTGAGCTAGTCAAAACAAAAACAAAATCATCCAATCAGTCTTGGAAAAATGTTTTAATTTACATGTACAATTAAATTGAATCAAACTAAAGTATCTCCACTACAGTTGCAAATCTGTGTTGGCCCCACAATGTAATTGCCATTTGGTCAAATCTGATTATATCATTAGTAATCATAGAGTAACAACACGAGTAGATAGAATGGGTGCTTTTTAAAATGTGTATCATGATGCAGTGAAAAGAAAACCTATCTTTTGCTAATTTGTAAAATCCTTTTATCAGAATTCATTTATATCACGTTATATAATAAACCGTTCGGACAGAAATGTTTTACTAAAGGTTATATAAAAAGTAAAAACAGCAAGCAAATAGCCTACTGTACTAAGCCATAGTAACTGTGTGATGTCCTTTTTTGTTTGTGTATCATTTTACATGATTTTAGATCTGGGACTTAAGCTTGCCCAGTACATTAGGAATTCAAAAGAGTCACATATGCTGTCTAATAAAAAGATAAAACATATAAGATGTAATTGTAGAACTGAAGTCAGTGTATTTTAACTGGTAATATACTGCAAAGATAAACACATAGGTTGCTAGTCGACACATGCTGAAATCTTTCTGTCAGTGCAGTAATACAAAAATTAGCGGCTGCATGATGTAAGACATGTGCTCAAACAGAACCATCCTATTATAGACCCTGTGTGGAACTGCTATTCCTGGCTCCTTTGGGGTTAACAGGGTTAATGCAGGACATGGTGACTTGAGGCCTGAAGGGAAAATTAGTTTTGCTGGGGAAATATCACAGAAATCTGAAAAGATCCTGCAAAACTGACCCTCTCCGAGACATGATTTCCAGTACTTAGCTTGTCACCATACATACAGAATCAGGCAGTCATATTCTGAATATGAAAAGCAGTAAACCTCTGGGATTTGTTGGAGAGGTGTGAATAACAACCAACTGATGGCTGTCTGCCTTTATTGATGGCTTTAAAAATAAAACCTGTTTGTCCTAATGGCAACACGGTCTTGATGAATACATATTGTGTGTGTGTGTGGGTGTGGGTGTGTGTGTGGGTGTGGGTGTGGGTGTGTGTGTGTGTGTGTGAACAAGATCATATGGCTCATGAGAAATCCTCCATAGGGATAGGTTCCAGCAGATTGGGCTGCCGTTAGGGGAAAGCGCCGCTCCATCCAAGAATTTAGTTCTGAGCCTCGATTTCCTCTCTGGGCTTGCGGTGGTGTTTGTTTTTCCTAAATATTGTTTACTTTCTGGGTGGGTGTGTGTGTGCACATTGGTGTTTATATTAGTTTTTCATAGATCTGACGCTAAAACTGGGTGCCTGGCAGTAATAAAAATTAAATCCCCATCGACTTCCATTCCATGAAAAATAGATTGTCCGCACAGTGCCTAACTGACAAGGATTGTTTCAGGTCTTTTTATTTCAAGTAATGTTGGCAATGACAAAACTGCCAGTGCCTTCTATAAATAGCATGAAAACCAATGCCGATAGCACTATATAATTCAGTATGTGCGGTACAGTAATTAATACAACTCAACATCATTATTCTTTATAGCATGCCAAGTAGAAGATGTTGCATCAGTTAGGCCAAGGTCAAAAGGCCGTTTGAGGTTATTTCCGTACAGTATCCTACTGTGCCCGCCTCTGTTTATTCACTTTCTCAAATGTTTGTTTTTCAAAGACTAGCCTCTTTCCCTGTACTTAATGCTACTTTCTTCTTTGGCCTCATCAGCAAATATGAGAAATCAGGCCCGCTGGGTATGAAGTAGGTCAAACTGTTAGTAGTTAATTTAGGCTTGGCTTAGACAGGCTTGAAACAACACTTGTGTTTCTGTTCACTTTAAGCTCTTTCTCTCTCTCTCTCCCTGGATAATAGATGATGCTGTCCGAATCCCTTAATCTTATAACGCAATATTCCAAACTTGTATATTTTTCGGAACCATAATTTCATGCTCTTGGGTAATGCGAAGAGCAATTATTTGTACTGTGCTGTATGCTAAAAAAATACTTCATTCTCTGTGTCATTAACTCTAGATTGGTTTATAAAATGTTGTGTCACAGACAGAGGGGTTTACAGTGTTGTCACCTCCATTACACATGCATTGTTGATTCCAACACGTCCTGCTGTGTGTGCAGCACATGTCACTCACTTGTCATGGCATTTCAGATTTCATATCCAATCCCCTTTACCACCACGATACTCCAGTCATATCTAGCTCTGATGTCATTCAGTAGATGAAATGCAACAAGCCTTGCACTATGCAAATGTTAAGGCACAAGTCAAATAGTTCACTCAATGTGACTCATATATGGCAAAACAAAGAATGAATTTTAGTTGTGTAATGATATATTTGAAATAAGCATTGATTATATTGTATGAGTCTTTCAAAGTGAGGATTCAGAAATGTCAGATGTATTATTTTAAATCAGAAATGTAACTTTTCTCTCCCTGCATTTGTGCCAAACAAATTGTGTAACAGAGTAGCTGATAACATATTTTCTGTCTTTTTCCTATGAAAAGGAAGATCTTACATTTGTGTATTGTTAGCAACCTGGCACACGCTAAACAGCCTGTCTTCTGTCAAAAAGAAGAAGCAACCCAGACAACTAGAAACCCCTATTTCAGTGCTATAACAAAGGCCTACTAAAACACCTGGTAGTTCATATACCTTAGTTAATAACATTTCTCTATTATCTGCACTCTTTCTTTGCTTCTTCCATCAAAGGGGCCCTCTTGACACGTTTTAACACAGACATTTCCACCACAATAATAAATCAGCAACATGTCCTCAAAATGGCTTTTTATTAAAACTTGAATTAAGTGGCAAATTCATGCCAAAATTAAATACAAAATTAAATTTGAGATACAACTAAACCGCAGTCTCAATTACATTTCAAGGGAAGACATTTATCTCCAGGACTACTGTCACAGTTTTCTACATCTGATTGATCTTCTAAAACTACTTAGATGGAATACCCAACAGCAGCGTTTCCGCCAGGGGGCCATCTTGCCGTCATTTGACGCCCTTATTCAGCTTGGGACGCCCTGAACTCGAGTCGAGGGCGTCCAAAAATATTAATAATTCGAGAGAAGATCGAGAGTTTTTATCGCTTGAAATGACGAAAAGGAAAAAGGACAAGGACATCCCTCTGTTGGAGGGGCAAAGGACTCTGGTGGGATTCTTTTCGGAGTATTGAAAATCTTTTCCCCCCCTCCAACAGAGGGATGTCCTTGTCCTTTTTCCTTTTCGTCATTTCAAGNATGATGGCCGGTGGAGTTTCTCAGGCTCCGGCAGCAACTTCCTGAGCGGTGGCAAAAATATTTTGAATGCCAAAAAATTGCAGAAGGACTTTGCGAAGGTTCATTTTCGTGTTGAATTTGTTTGTCCATTTTGCCCTTCAAATCGTGTCATCTTCGTGTGATCATCGATGCCATCGGGCATTTTTCGCCTCACGAAGACAATACGAAGGAAACAAGAAGCTGCCCGATTGTCTTAGTAAGGCAACACGACTACATGAAGCCCTCACAATGCCGTCGTGTAGCCATCGTACGATGACATCGAGATGGGACCACGGTGTACAATGTTTCCTTGCAGATCGCTTCTCTGGTTGTTTTATTGCACAACAAAATCATGTAAACATATTATGTAAATAACCCAATTTGTGTTCTGTGTAACTGAAAAGGATATTAAATAGTTTTTGTTACTTTCTTTGCAGTTGTATGTCTTAAATGTAATTTAGGTTAACTTCCTGTTTTATTTAGATGCTTTTATTATGAAGGCAAGTTTACGCTGTTGAAAGGAAGTTGTTGTTGCTATGGAAACAACATGACGACGAAAACTTAATATCTTCTACACAGTGTTTCCGCCAGACCAGGGCTGAGAGGGCGTCCACCCCGAGAGCGGGGGGTTGTTTTGACAATTTTGACTTGAGCCATCCCTTATAGATAGGCCTACTGTCTTTTTACGTTAGTGAGCCGGATCATTTGGCTCGGCTCTCTTAAATCGTCGGCTGTTTCGGCTCCCAAACGGCTCTTCATGTTACCACAGTTTACCACGGAGCCTCAGTTTCGCCGCTGCGAGGCTCTGGTGCTCGCAGCTCACGCGCGTGCTCCACTAAAACCCCCCCGCTCAGAGCGTTCAAATCGCGCACGTTCCGTGTTGGCAGCAGGCACCTTCGATGTCGGGGAAACGATCTGCAATACTCCGAGAATAATCCCACCAGACTCCTTTGCCCCTCCAACAGAGGGATGTCCTTGTCCTTTTTCCGAAAAAGGACAAGGACATCCCTCTGTTGGAGGGGCAAAGGAGTCTGGTGGGATTATTCTCGGAGTATTGCAGATCGTTTCCCCGACATCGAAGGTGCCTNAACAAACATCAGATAGGATTTTCTGTGAAATGGCAAGATGGGTGGGAATGGGGAGGCACGGGGTGGCATGGGAAAGGGATTCCCTATATTTTTCTTTTTGTATTATTGTCTATATCATTTGTATATCCAGACTCTTGTCATCTCATGCCTAGACTACTGTAACTCCCTCCTGGCTGGTCTACCTGCATGTGCCATCCGACCTCTGCAGCTCATCCAGAATGCAGCGGCTTGTCTGGTCTTCAACCTTCCTAAATTGTCCCACACCACACCGCTCCTCCACCCACTTCACTGGCTTCCAGTAACTGCTAGAATCCACTTCAAGACACTGGTACTTGCGTACCATGCTGTGAATGGATCTGGCCCTTCCTACATCCAGGACATGGTTAAACTGTACACCCCAGCACGTGCACTCCGCTCTGCATCAGCCAAACGGCTCGCTGCACCCGCACTGCGAGGGGGACCCAAGTTCCTATCAGCAAAAACACGTGGGTTTGCTATCCTGGCTCCAAAATGGTGGAATGAGCTCCCCATTGGCATCAGGACAGCAGAAAGCCTACACATCTTCCGGCGCAGACTGAAAACTCATCTCTTTCAAATCCACTTCGAGCGATAGAATTACTAACAAAGCACTTATGACACATTTCCACTACAGCGCGGGGCTCGCTTTAAGTGTGCCGTGCCCGGCCCGTTTTTGGTTGCGTTTCCACTTGGCGTAGTTCCGGCTAGCGGGTACTATTTCACAGTTTTTCTGGCCACATAAAATCAAGGTTCTTTCCGGGCCAACAACCAGGCTGAGTCGGGCTGAGTATACTAAACTAGAGAGAGAATTGCTGGCAAGGGGGGAGGAGGTTGTTTTGAATTTTGACTTGAGCCGTCCCTTATAGATACTATCTTTTTACGTTAGTGAGCCGGATCATTTGGCTCGGCTCTCTTAAAGCACCGGCTGTTTCGGCTCCCACACGGCTCTT
>NW_011344432.1:47063-70219 GCF_000735185.1 Notothenia coriiceps
CGCGCCCTTTCTGCATGTTACCACATAAAAACACAGTACCCTGGGTGTGGAATGACAAAATACCCATCCCATCATAAATAAACATAAGACACACAAAATAAAAACTGCTGACGTGTTTAAATAAACTAGCGGATATAGCACCGTTTATTAATTCTTCTTTATTGATACAGTTATAAAAAAACCAAAAAAACCCACACGAAAACACACTTTGAGAAACCCTCAATATTCCCGCGTACCTCACTCCACCTATTCCATCACGCCGCGGCCCACCGCTCACGCAAAGGATCCCATGATCAACGACCATAAATCACGAATAAAACATCACGACAATACCCCACCAAAAACAACATATGTAAAGAACAATAGCATTCACTACCCCTCCCATTAATAAAACAGCAACAGCACAGATGAACGAGACAACAAAAATAACCATAGGCTAATATCTATACCAAATATAACCACGACCTAAAAAAGCTTTCTTTCTGATACACACGACCAAAAAACCCTTGGGGTACCAAGATCATACCACCCCTAGCTCGACAAACGTATAACCCACTATATCCAATCTCCCTCGCACCATGCATACATATGTTGAAACGCACCTTACCCTCAACTGCTACTCTACCCACACCTTACCTCACATCACCTACTCCTAATGTCCCGACTCACCACCCCACATACCGAAAATCGGCTGAGGTACTTCACCATACCTTATTCAGACTGTCTTGTAATCGCACCCTCGTACTGAGCCGAACCATGAGACACCACGTTTTTCGTTCATCACGCTGCCTACACACACCCGTACCGTATGTGACACGACCTGTCACTAACCAACATAGCAACTTGAAATCCTTCGAAAGGGATCGTGCAAATACGAATTAATACAGTTTTTAATTAACTATCTCATAGCGATCTAACATCCTTGGTACTCACGTTCCCAGCCTGCTGTCGTCACCTCGCACATGCACCCCCGCGACATGTCCTTACCGGCCTACTCTGTTCCATCGTGACTCATTACTCTTTGAAATTCGTTCCTGTAGAACGGCTAAAAGCCCAAGATTAAGCATAAACGAATATATAAAACAAGGATAATTGTGTTATTGTGAGTTAATAACAGTCGCTGTTGCCTGAAGAAAAGAATAACAAATTAGAAGAAAAGAATATTTACTAAAATACAGATTTAGTATCTAGGGCTCTGAGCCCATTTTTTTCCCTCCAGACGCACAAAAAATCAGACATTAATATGATTTACATAAAAACAATATGTCGGTTCGGTAATTTGAGTAGCAAATACTGCCCTAATGAAACCAAAAAGCTCGACTTCTGCGTACCTCTATTGCACGCATTTCCAATGTGTACAAGTCCGTGTCAATTTGTACACAGTACTGAAGAGAGTGGGTCCGGAAGCCAGTGAAGGGAGCGGAGGAGCGGAGTGGTGTGGGAAAATTTTGGAAGGTTGAAGACCAGACGAGCCGCTGCATTCTGGATGAGCTGCAGAGGTCGGATGGCACATGCAGGTAGACCAGCCAGGAGGGAGTTGCAGTAGTCTAGGCGTGAGATGACGAGAGCCTGGACCAGAACCTGCGTCGCTTTCTGGGTCAGCTGGGGACGTATCCTCCTGATGTTGTAAAGAGTGTATCTGCAGCAGCGGGTTGTAGCAGCGATGTTTGCAGTGAAGGACAGTTTGTTATCTAGGGTCACACCCAGATTCCTTGCAGTCTGAGTCGGGGAAACAACAGAGGTGCCGATGTTGATTGTTAGGTCAAGAGTGGGACAATCTTTTCCCGGAAGGAAAAGCAGTTCAGTCTTGTCAAGGTTGAGCTTGAGGTGGTGAGCAGACATCCACTGAGAGATGTCTGCTAGACAAGCAGAGATGCGTGCGACGACCTGGGTCTCTGAGCGGGGAAAGGACAGAATTAGTTGGGTGTCGTCAGCGTAGCAGTGGTATGAAAAACCATGCAGGCTAATGACTGATCCGAGCGAGTTTGTGTACAAGGAGAAGAGGAGGGGACCAAGAACAGAGCCCTGAGGGACCCCTGTAGTTAATTGACAAGGGTCGGACTCCGAACCTCTCCAAGTAACCCTGTAGGTGCGGTCTTTGAGGTATGAGGTGAGGAGGGAAAGTGCAGAGCCTGAAACTCCAAGTTCTTGGAGAGTGCGAAGGAGGATCTGATGGTTCACCGTGTCGAATGCAGCAGACAGGTCCAGAAGGATGATGACAGAGGAGAGGGAGGCTGCTTTAGCAGTCTGCAGTTCCTCAGTGACAGCAAGGAGGGCAGTTTCTGTTGAGTGACCTGCCTTGAAACCAGACTGGTGCGGATCCAGAAGGTTGTTCTGATGGAGATAACAGGAGAGTTGTTTAAAGACAGCGCGTTCAAGTGTTTTAGACAGGAACGGGAGGAGAGAGACAGGCCTGTTATAACATTGGACGGGTTGAGAGTGGGTTTCTTTAGGAGAGGGTTTACTCTTGCCTCTTTGAGACTGTTTGGAAAGTGACCATAAGTTAGAGAAGTGTTGATGAAATGGGTGAGAAACAGTAGAATATCAGGAGCGATGGTCTGAAGGAGGTTTGAGGGGATAGGACAAGTGGTAGTATGGACAGAGGTAATGAGGGTAAGAACCTCACTAGTCTGTGCAGCACTGGAGGTGAAACACAGGGGCAGCAGGTGAACAATATAAGACAATCAGGCACAAAAGGGAAAACAGAGGAAGTAAGGCACAAGAAGAAAATAAATGTCAAAATAAAACAGGAAACCGAACACAAACACTAAAATCATGACATAATCACTGTGAGTCGCATTGATTAAAAGCAACATAGGTGACAGCCTTTGCGGTTATCTTGAACTCACTATAAACTATTTTAGAAATAAAAAGGCAAGACATAGTATGAATAAGCTGAAAATCTTATACTCTAAGTCTGAGTTAAGACCAAATAGACAATTTCTCGCATTCTGTTTCGGTTCTCTTATATCAGTGGCAGTTTATAATATATTGTTTGCATTTTCTAACATTGCGTTTATGCATTACAATAGACATTTAATCCAGCCTCACTGGCAGATTTGATGTTGTTTTGTTTTTACTAATTATGTAACCGTAGGCCTGATCCTAGAAAAGCCTGTTTTAAGTACTCCCACCACCATCCTATACATTTAATCTACCTTTCTTTACTGTAACTGCATATTAAAACAAAAATAAAAACAACACAACACAGAATGTGTTATTCAAATAGTACACATATAACATATATTTTTTTTACCGATATGCAGACAAACAATTTTAACAGAGGGTTGTTAGTATCCCTCACATAATTCATGCTGATAGGCAGCGCGCACAATAAAGATTGAATCAGCCCTTAAATGTGTCAGTCACGTTAACGTCAGAACCGTATTGATGTGATTTATGGGATCTTAAGTTAATGCAGGCAACAGAAATGCCACGCAGATGGGCAGTAACTTAGACACTAAGTGGCATATATTGGTTTTAATAGACTGAGATCTGTCACTAAAGGTTGAATACTTTGATTTAGAGCCTTTTACGACTCCTGGTCCCAGGTGTTGTTGCCTTGCTAACAGTCAACATTACAGGGTATGAATTCAACTCTTATTTACATCATTTTACTCTAACATCAAGGACTTTGTGTAAAAGCCATTATCTATCTAACTGAATAGGAATAGGAGAAGTATGTTTTTCTTCTTATTTCCTATACTGACTGACACATGCTTATACCATGGCCTCCTACTGTTCCAATAGTTACCTGTAGCAGCGTGACACATCATTGAAATGTAAGAACTGTATTGTTGCTATGGTTACCTTCAGTTTGATACGAGTTTCAAATTGATTTATTTAAGTGGTTAAGCTTTTGACCAATCAAAAACAACTGCTTTCTTTTTGTCATGGTACGCTGAGGGGTCAGACAATTTCTCTATGATGTGAAGGTACATACAGTAGTACTTCTATATATATATATATATATATTACCTTGATGTGACATCTTGTCGCCTTTCACATATATTGAAGAGGAGAAAAAATACTTAATATACGTCAGCAACATACTGGCGTTAATTAACCATCATATTTTAAAATGTGATATTGATATCATGTTGATAATAGGCTACAGGTAACTTGTTAATATTGTGTAAATAATAATCCAGCATTTGCTTTGTTCTCTTTTGTACAGATAGGATTATGAAACTTCCTTCCAAACCCTATAAACTATACACTGTAATTAATTTGTCAAAGCATAGACAAAATGCAGTTAAAGATGATATTAAAACACAGTTGAAATAATATAACGTTTTCCTTCATGGCAGAGGTCATTGTGTATAATACATTAAAATATGATACAATTTCACCTGACTGTGTTTTCAGTACCACACATGGGATTCTGTGAGATGTGTAGCAATAAAAACGGAATCAGGACCTTTAAAGTCAGAAGAGTATTGTTGTGATTTATGATCTCACAAGTGAAAGATGTTCTTCCAAATTTAATTATCATCTTCACCAAGAATCCATGGAATGAGATTTTGTAACTCCATACATTAAAATTAAAAGATTACATGTCCAATATACAATGTTCATAAATGTTCATATGTGAGGGATCTACAAATGTCACTAATATACGTAACGGCATGAATTCAAAGGCTTTGGGCATCAAACGCATCGGAGTATAGACAACAAGTCAGAGCTAACTTAGTAAAGTAAAGATGGTAAAGTGAGTTGTTTTATACGCCTGTTTCTCTGCATTGTGTCTCACACAGGGATTTCTATTTTCTTCTCACTCAGTGTGTACAGGTTTACACTCACAGCAGCAGCCTTACCACCTTTTCTTCCTTTTTTTGTTAATTAGCTTCGCTTTGTGGCTGGAGTTGCTAACAGCACTGCACAGTTGTGTAGACCTTAAACACACCCTCAGAAGTCTTTGTCTTGCCAGTGTTTGTTCAATGTGGTATAAAGTACCCCTGTAACTTTTGTCTTGAAATGGCCCATAAATCCCCTAGTCCTAGGGGTGCGCATCAGACGCACGAGGGAGAAAAATGAACTCCATCAGGAAGCTGGATACAATTTCTCTGACACATACAACCTTGGTTCAGTAAGAATATCTCTGTTTCCTGCCGACATGTGATCTTCAGAATCTATTTGGGATAGCTTGTCTCACTGAACTCTAAACAAGTCTTTTCAAGCGCCATCATTCATCACTTTCAGCCCTGTTTGTGGGCTGCAGATGATACCCCACAAGCTCAATAGCCGCCAGACATTTAACAATATGTCACACGGGCATTCTCAGACAACCCACACTTAAGGCTTTTGCTAATCCATCGCTTCAGGTGTTGACTAGATGAAACGCTTTAGGCGTCGAGCAAAGCTGATCACATTCTACAGTATTGTTACCATGACAGCACTTAATCAACATCTATCACGGCTGAGCTTTGCAGAATTGTCATTACCATTCCTGGCTAGTGAGTATGTAACTCCGTCTGCAAGTTTTTTTTCTTTTTTCAGCTAAATCTGTCTTGGTTTGTTATGATGGTACAGTGCCGCCGAAGCTCTTTCTGCTGATGGAGAGGTTCAGCAGATAAATGATGAAAGGGATTTTCTGAGAACCGTTGTTATTGCTCTTTGAACTATTTTTACTGCCTTATTTTTCATGATTGCTGGGAGATCCAACTCTTCTAAGACAACCTCTCTGCACAGGCTTACACAAATTGTGAAGCTTGTTTACTTACAGTATGGGTAAAGATGAAGTACCGTGTTGTAATTGAAGGGCTGAATTAGTTGTCCCAAAGTTTGCAATTTACTCTGAAGCCCTGTCCTCAAACACATACTGTACTAAATTAATTAAGGGTCTACATTTTAAGAAAAAAAAGGCAACGGTATGCTGTACAGATTGGAAAGCCCCTTGAGGCATATTTGTAATGCTGAGCATTATAAAAACAACTTGACTTTATTAATGTGATAAATAGTTCCACTTCAATAAAATTACATTAATTGTAGAGTGTTTGAAATCATGATCTGATGTGGTTACATGTGAAGTTCTTCAACACAAATAAACTCAATTTATATTTTAATTCAATAATTATACATTTTATGTAATATGTTATCTAACCTTTTGAATTAATTTTTTGAAAGAAAAAGGATGAACAATTTCCAAACGAATACAGATAACCACCCAAGAGCAACATACATTAAACGGACTCTTCAGAGCCTGGAGCAAATGTGTGTGGGCATAACAGACACACCTTTATATATCTTTTCACTCTCTGCTTGTTACAGCAACATATATTTTTAGTGTTTTAGGCTATTTTTGTTATGGTTCTGGATGTGGTGTACTTTAAAACTTCACATCATATGACAAAGAAAAATAAACTTTTCCAGTCTGTATACAAATGAGAAGTTTGCAGGTTTACAGAAACAACAATTGTAAAATACAAAAACAAAGATGAGTAACCGTCAAACATTATATTTTTGGAATAGTCTTGAAAAGAAAAGAAAAATGTATAATACACTTTTTAGATTTGAAAAATATCACAAATAGGATGGTTAATAAATATAAACTAAGGAAATTAGTATTTGTTAAGAACTTCAGTTTATGTAATATGTATTTTATTATGTTTCTTAATTTTCAGTGAATTCATTTTATCGGAATTGTACACAATTATTTATTCTAAGGTTTTTGTGATAAACTATGGCAGTCAGGAAAAAGTGATTTGGTTTCAAATCCAGTTTGTATTGGGAAACAGTGTCATTGAATTTAATTCCTCAATGTTTGGGGTCCCACTGCTGTATGTGTAATATTAGTAACAAGTATTGCAAAAAAAGCAACCATTTTTTTGTATCCAGATATTGCATGAACATTTAAGGAAACTGATTTCTGTAGCATAATTCTGAAAAACCTTATCAGTTCAAATCATGTTTACAACCAATTCTCATAAAACACGGAAAAGTCATTAAGGATTAATGTGGTGATAAAACAATGTTGAGTATATTTTGTGAGCCTTTTAAAATGGTCATAAAGAAGAACATTAGGGTTAATTTTAATTAATGTACAAGTGTTTAGTTTGAGTGTCTCCTTCACTCATCAGAAAGGGGGGATGTAGTTATATGTAATGTGTTCTATAAAACAACAACAAAATGCAGCTTGATTTATTTCATTTGCAGTCCAAATCTAATTGCTCATGTTCACCACTTTGTCTTAATGAAGTTACAGGCTGTATGTAATACAATTGAAATATTATTCTGCATCCAACTTAAGAATGTGCTTTAGAAACGGCTTAATCTGAGGAGCTGCCATCTATTACAGTGACATGCAAAGGACTTGCAGTGGGAGAGACTCTCCCCAAAAGGCTCGAGTATTTCCTTTAATGAATGAGGCCTGTACATCAGTGTTGACCCGGACCATGTGGTTAAGCTCTCCAGCTGGGGTTCCAATTTCCATTAATATTCTGATATGATGTATTCAGTTTGCAGTAGCTCGAAGAAGTGGGTTATCTCAGCTAGGAATCCACAAATGTCAATATTAAAAGGGATGTGAGGTATTTTCAACCGTTGAATTTCTGTGATCTATGCAAGTTCACCTTCTGTGATATTCAGAATAATTTGTGTAGGAGAAGAAAAAGTCAGCGAAGCTCTCTTCTACCCTTCACCACTATCATGCATTGAATTCAAGGTAGCATTTTCTTGAATTGCCTTGATCAGTAACGCAGCCATCTGTCATGTTGGCAGGTACAGTACAGGACTCATGAGTGCAGCACTCAAAAAGGGATCTGTTATTGTTTTTATGAAAAACGTCATCCGTCCAAAGTTAATGGCACCTGTAAAACTTGCAACATAGGATAAAAATAATCACATAGCCTTGACAACATCCTGGCTTTTTGTCACTCCACCGCAAAGCCATGAAAACATGTGGTTTGGTGGGAAAAGAGGAAATGGATAGCAATTGACTCAGATCCTCACTGATCTAAGTAAAAATATACATTCTCAACGTTTATATGTGTCTCAGTTAAAGGTAAACATGATGTCATTATCTTGGCCAAAGTGAAATCCTTTTTTTATATATATATATATATACAGTGGGGCAAAAAGGTATTTAGTCAGCCACCAATTGTGCAAGGTCTCCCACTTAAAAAGATGAGAGAGGCCTGTAATGTTCATCCTAGGTACACCTCAACTATGAGAGACAAAATGAGAAAAAAAATTCCAGAAAATCACATTGTCTGATTTTTAATGAATGAATTGGTAAATTCCTCGGTAAAAAAAGTATTTGGTCAATAACAAACAAACAATATTTCTGGCTCTCACAGACCTGTAACTTCTTCTTTAAGAGCCTCCTCTGTCCTCCACTTGTTAACTGTATTAATGGCAACTGTTTGAACTTGTTATCAGTATAAAAGACACCTGTCCACAACCTCAAACAGTCACACTCCAAACTCCACTATGGCCAAGACCAAAGAGTTGTCCAAGGACACCAGAAACGAAATTGTAGACCTGCACCAGGCTGGGAAGACTGAATCTGCAATAGGTAAGCAGCTTGGTGTGAAGAAATCAACTGTGGGTGCAATTATTAGAAAATGGAAGACATACAAGACCACTGATAATCTCCCTCGATCTGGGGCTCCATGCAAGATCTCACTCCGTGGGGTCAAAATGATCACAAGAACGGTGAGCAAAAATCCCAGAACCACACGGGGGGACCTAGTCAATGACCTGCAGAGAGCTGGGACCAAAGTAACAAAGGCTACCATCAGTAACACACTACGCCGCCAGGGACTCAAATCCTGCAGTGCCAGACGTGTCCCCCTGCTTAAGCCAGTACATGTCCAGGCCCGTCTGAAGTTTGCTAGAGAGCATTTAGATGATCCAGAAGAGGATTGGGAGAATGTCATATGGTCAGATGAAACAAAATAAACTTTTTGGTAAAAACTCAACTAGACGTGTTTGGAGGAGAAAGAATGCTGAGTTGCATCCAAAGAACACCATACCTACTGTGAAACATGGGGGTGGAAACATCATGCTTTGGGGCTGTTTTCTTGCAAAGGGACCAGGGCGACTGATCCGTGTAAAGGAAAGAATGAATGGGGCCATGTATCGTGAGATTTTGAGTGACAACCTCCTTCCATCAGCAAGGGCATTGAAGATGAAACGTGGCTGGGTCTTTCAGCATGACAATGATCCCAAACACAACGCCCGGGCAACGAAGGAGTGGCTTCGTAAGAAGCATTTCAAGGTCCTGGAGTGGCCTAGCCAGTCTCCAAAATCTTTGGAGGGAGTTGAAAGTCTGTGTTGCCCAGCGACAGCCCCAAAACATCACTGCTCTAGAGGAGATCTGCATGGAGGAATGGGCCAAAATACCAGCAACAGTGTGTGAAAACCTTGTGAAGACTTACAGAAAACGTTTGACCTCTGTCATTGTCAACAAAGGGTATATAACAAAGTATTGAGATTAACTTTTGTTATTGACCAAATACTTATTTTACACCATAATTTGCAAATAAATTCTTTAAAAATCAGACTGGATTCTTTTTTCTCATTTTGTCTCTCATAGTTGAGGTATACCTAGGATGAAAATTACAGGCCTCTCTCATCTTTTTAAGTGGGAGAACTTGCACAATTGGTGGCTGACTAAATGCTTTTTTCCCCCACTGTATATACACATAAATAAGAGGTTCAATCGTATGATATTCATCACATTACATGACTTTGGTCCTTCCGATACCTTTTCCACTCGCTTTCATCCGGTGAGGTTATTTGCTGTAAATATCACCTGGAACGCTGAGTGACAAAATAATGACAACCTCTTTTGAGGCAGAGCAATTTCCCAGAATTGAATGAGCAGGATGTGTGCAGAGTGAACAATATGTGCACTCGCCTCCCGATTGGTCTCTGTCAATACCATTCTGACATCTCCCCAAGAATGTGTTCAGACAAATAGATTGGACATCTCACAAACATTCACTGAGGGGAGAAATAGAGATTTAAATGCATACACGCATTGTCCACTGGACTCTGTTTATTTTGAAAGTCCCTTTTAGATGAATGCACGCACAGACAGAAAGGGAAAACATTAAAGCAATGGCAAAATGTGTTGAACCAGGTTTCCAAAAAATTCATTTCAGCTGGAATATAATGTAATTGAGGTATAAATCTAACAGAGAGCTTGCTCACACAATAACTACATGTTCAGAAATATTAGTTAATTAAAGTGTCTTTGAACGGGCTGGGTTTGTATGACAGGGAAATCCATTCATTCCATTAACATAGTAACTGTATATAGTTGCATGTCAAATGTAAAAAAGGGTATTGAGTTCTGGTTTGACAAATGCATGTCTCATTTATTCTTGTTATACGACACTTTGACTCATGTAAAGAACATAGTCTGAGTCGCTGGAGGTCATTACTTTTGAATTTGAACCAAAATTAAATGTGTTTTCATCAATATGCACCATCCGTTTTACATGTGTTATTTTTAGAAGTGTAATCTAGCATCTCTTATTTGAATCATCTTATCCTAAGATATGTTTTAGTGGGATGTGCTGGTGAAGACAGGTGTTTTTTGTACATCACTGGTGTTAATTAAATGGTTCATTGGATTCGGAAATGAATTTTAAAAGTGACACTTTTGATTTTGATTTTTTTTTAATGTGTAAAATGTTACAAAATGATAACTGGTGTGATAAGAGAACACATTAGCAGATATCTTTAAAGTTATTAGCAATTCAAAAATGTTTAACTAGCATAAATGCAATAAACGGTAGGTTCGCTCGCGTACTGTATGTAAAGACATCTAACCTCTATGTTTACCATCTGTTCAAGGTAGCGTTGTGTACATTAAAATTACAGTATAAAAATGAATAATTTCAGTAATGGCCAGTGGTTTTAGGAGTTTTATACTCTTTACTTAATTTACATCTGAATTTAAAATTAGCTAAAGTATGAGTACATAATGAGGATAACATACAGTAAATTTACTTCATTAATAAAAGTACTCATTATACAGTATTCCTCTTTGCCATTCCTTTATTATCACTGATGCATTGAGCTGCATTTTATTGTTGCAGCTAAATTAAACGTCTTTATATTCAGTTGGGTCGTTTATTTAAAGCAATATACATTATATTTAAAATACACCTTAAATAGTATGTTGATAAACAAACATTATAAGCAACTGTATTGAGAATTATCCTTGAGTTATTATAATTATTATGAACAGAAGCACTTACCTCAATCTGGTGGCATGTTCTCCGCTGTGATTTGCTGCTGTTTTTATATCATTGTTAACGATTATATTTGGACCTTGAAGGGTTGAACACACAAAAGAAGTGCAGATGTTTGCTAATGGTATTTCTTCAGTATTTTTCTATAATAGACCAAAAAATACTTGATTAACCGTTGTCAGGTTAATGGATAATAACATTGTGTTAAGCTAAAGCCCTAATTTATAATATCATCTAATAGTTTATAAAGAACATTTTAATACATGAAATAACAATTACTGTGATGCAGGGAGGTAAACAGTTCAATATGTAGAGTGGAAGCACAATACAAATGCATACACGCATTGTCCACTGGACAATTAAAATAAAATATCTCAAAATGTAACTTGCATTTCAGTTGTTTGGTACCTTGTTAATTTCGTTAAACTGAATCATGGTGCTGACAGATGGTATATCGTTCTTCACATAAAAAAATAAACAGGGATATTTGGAACACATTAAAACAAAGTATAATGGAATTAATTCTTAGTTTTTAGCTCTTAGGATATGCACATTTTTAAGTTCATGTGCTCTCTAGTATTGCCATTTTAACAAAAGAAACAATGATCTTTAGTCATAAATTCCAGGTAACATTTTATCAGGGTTGAAGCATGGCATTTTGAAATGAAGCTCCCCAAATGTTAAGTGTTGCCAGCCTGTGTTACTCTGTCAGATCCAGCCGCTGTAGATGAGGTTCTGTTATCAGAGTCTCCGAGCAGCGCAGGGGAAGAGTGACACAAAAGCAGGGAGTCATAAAACATTCAACATCATTCAGAGTCTTTTCTCCCGTGCCCGCTTAGACAATGTGACATTCAAAACAACTGGCAAATGTCGGTCCAGGAAGCATATTTCAGGAAAACCTTGAAACATTTTTTTCCCTGAGAATAATGTAATGTAGAGGAAGGGGGGGGAGAACCTGTTGGAACAAATGGTTGGTCTTGACATATTTAACTGTCACTCATTGTCTAGTGAAAAGTATAGCGAGTGTCGTATTCATATTTCCAGGCTGGTTCCAATAACGTCATAATAATATTCTTTGGCAGGCATATGCTTTTGAAATAATAGGATACCATTTTGCAGGGAAAATAATGCTGTTTTTATTCTGAATCCTGAGAAAATCCCACCTCATTTGGACTTGATTAGCTACTGTTTAACTTTGTTTTTCTTGAGCTTTTTTGACATTTATATTCATCATGGTAAACAAAATGAATTCCTTCTGCAAATGCATCTCTTCAGAATGAAAGTTGGCATGAAAATGTGACGGGGAGTTAATTTTGCTTCTTTATTTCATATTCTTATGAGGTCTTTAAAAAAGTGCTCTTTTTTCTTTCTCCTCACCTATTAGAGAACACAGCTGTGAGAAAAAAGAAACAAAAGAATAAAGTTACCATGTGTTGAACTGTTTAGGCGCTAAGCAGAGGTTTGATGAATTACAAGTCAGTTAGTCCATTTTGCTGACGGCATGCACATTTATTTATGACTCTGAGACTGGGAGAAAATGAAATCATCATATATTTCCAAACACTCACGCCGTGTTTTAGATTAGGGGAATCTATTTGGGATGGAAACGCATTCTATGAATAAATTGTTTGAATTCTCTTTCTAAACTACTCTTGGAGCACTCAAACATTGCCTGGGCTCCTTTCACCCATCAAGCCCTTGAATTCACAAAGAATGTGAAGAATCTGAAAAAGAAACATCTTCATTTCAGGCCACTACAGGACACTGTCTTCCTCCACGTCAAGAGAGTTGTACTTTGGATCGAAACACCAAATCAACTTTAATTTTTAGAGTGTCCTCTTTTGATTTATAGTAATGGAATAAAATGCAGCCCATTTCGCATGATTTGGTGGTTATCCTATTTTACATTTTCATCAAATCACAGTCTCGGGCCATATCTGTAAAATTGAGAAATCATCAGAGCTGAAGTAGTGGGATATTGGAAGTTCAGCTTCATCAGCAGTCTGTGCTGCTGAAATGAGAGACCTTCAGTGGGCTCCTTCATCCTCACCCACCCTCGTCTTCACTTTCTCCCTCTCTGTTTTTTTTTTTAACTCTCCATCTCTCACACTCTCGTTTGGTTTTGATCCTCACTCAACTGCACAAGATGTGGTGGGATCACACTACGGCTTCTTTATCTCCACTTGTGTGAAATAATTTAATTGAAGTCACAGCGTATTCAGATCATAACATTTTATTGGTGTATTGAGAGATACAGCTGCAGACAGATGTGGAGTAAAAGCCTATGTGCATTACTAATGTAGTGATGATGGTGGTGCTTATATTACTTTGAGATAACATGGGCTTTAAAATTGTTATCCTGGATCTTGAGTAAGGCATATATATATATAGGTAGAAGGAAGTGTGTTCCCTATCCATTATAATCTATAATGGAGTGAAGGGCCCACTTGAGATGTTAAAGTAATGGCTACTCTTCCAACAAAACTGGGATTTGTTTAGCTCCCTATTACTTTCCCCAGCCCCATATCAATAATATTTAATTAAATTGATACACTATTGATCTTCATACAGTAATATGCATGTTAATTAAAGGGTAAAATGCTGCGGCATGCAAATCTGAACCTCAATTTCATTCTCATTGGACTGCATCCTCACAAGTGGTTTGCAATGTAATATGCAATCCGCTGATGGCTTATTAAGATCTTTACAGTCATTTAATCTGAGACTGTGGTCAATTATATCTCTCTGGAGGAGCATTGCAGTTTAATTTGATATAAACAAAACAATAGGCTGTGAAGCTGTGGTCATGATGGAAGTTGATACACCCCCTCTCTCTCACAGTCTGTGCTGGAACACAGTCTGAGCTGCATCCTCCTCAAGGGACCTTCCGCGTTGTTTGTAAGCAATAAATAATATTAATTTCATAATGGACACCTTCATTGGGTCGATGTTTATCGACCAGGCGAATCAGTTGTCTTTATAGGCTGCATATGTTGTGAGTGTAATTGCAGCACTTTATGAATGGACCCAGACAGTGTAACCATCCGCAACATACAAATGAGCCTCATGTATTCTTTAATACTTATCGGTCACTGAGTCGGTCTCTTTGGATCATGGCTGCCTTGAATAATTCAACATGATACAAGAGAAATGGTGCTTCTGTCTCAGTTTCATGATTGATTGCAGGAGAACAAGTCGCTTCAAGCTCAGGATATTGTAATTTAAGCCAATAACTGAGATAAAATTAATTACAAACCCACTAATCAATGAACAACTATATGTGTCAACTCCCCAAAGAGCTGTGATTTCTCCTTGTAGTCTTCTGAGTAAGCCAAGGGGGTCAGCATGCTGGACCTGGAAGAATCAGTGTAAGAATAAAGGTTGTGTTAGAGGTTGCGCCCCGCTTTGACTCAGCAAACACATCAGAGCGAGAAAACACATTCTAATAGTTCTATTAAAAACAGATGAAGCTGAATTCCCTCCCTGTAATGGATAACATAACTGACTGTGCATTTATAGTCTCACATCCTCATTTGAAATGCATGTAGCTTTTGGCGCTTTTTTTCACAAAGAAAAGAGGCACATACTGTGACTGGAGCTCCAGCTTGCACCGCCTGATAGGATGCAGAGCAGATTAGCAGAATGAGGGAGAACATTACGAGCAACCTCACAAGTGACCGAGGCTGAGTCATTCTGTTGCATTTAGCTGCTGTGTGCCTCCCTCCCTCACCCCTTCATATTGGCACTGCTCATCAGGGTTTGATCGTAAACTGTGAGGCTGTGTGTTGCTGCATGTTTGCTACTGCGCTTTGTGCCGTCATTCTCACTGCGACTTTAACCTTTAGCGAAGGATGCTGGATGGAGAGAAGGCTTAATGAGTTTGTATAATAGCTGAGCTCTATCTGAGGAATCATCTATCTACATGAGCCCCATAATTAGCTGGTAAGACAGTGGTCTAGCTCTGTGCTTCCACTTATTATTCTGCTGACTATTATGTGGGAGTGGAGAAATGGATAAACAAAGACACAAAACCCCCATCTGAAGCGTATTAATAATCTGCTGTCGATTGTGGCAGCGTTGTAAAAGGCATGGCTGAGCAGTTGAAAATCACTCCGCTGACACCCCCTGGAAAATAAGTAGAAGCTATCTGGAACATAAGTCACATCCTGGTCTGAGTTTGGTGACAGGTGTGCACTCTCATGGGAGTGCTAATCCTCCTGCTTCTTCTTCTGTGTTTGTCCGTCACTGATGTACTGCAGCACTCACACAAAACCTCAAGACAAAGCAGAGGCATATGCAACTGAAACTCAATGACATGCAGATGTGATCTGTGTGAATTTGTATGCAAAGCACCGATCTGATCATACAGGGCTGGATGTCATATCCATCATTTTCATGTAAAGCACAATATATGAAAAGCACATTTGCGAGGATGCAGATGAAATAATTTCCATTCTGTCGTGCATTGAGAATATGTGGTTAGTTATGCTTATTTGAGATATGTAAATGTTTGCTTAAGGAAGAAGGGATATAACAGCAGCGCGCGCTCAGGACGCTCCAGTCCCAGCAGGCACGCGGGATCCGCTCCTGGTTTTGCTGCTCCGCTCTTCGCAGCTTACTGACTCTCACCAGTCCAGCATTGCTGTGCAAGCAGATGTTCTTCCTCTGCTGCCAATTCTTACAATTTTTGCATTTGGAGAAGGTATTCTTTCGCGCAAAGGCTGCAAAGTAGACAAGAAGCTGCAGAAACTGCCTCCCTCCTCGGCTCAGTGAGAGAGGGAGAGTTTTGAACGGATAGCGGTGGAGAAATACAGAAGACTACAGTAGATAAACCCGCGGCGGAGGGCAATCAGCAGCTTATTTACCACACCTGTGATGCGTTGTTCAGAGCAACGAGGACGCACCACCAGGATACTGATGGCTACGATACGGAGGGAGGATATGTGTTGAGGAAAAGACTTGGGCGTTGTGAACAAGGCTTTAAGAACTACAGAGGACTCTCTCCGGACGTTAAAAAGACCAGTGTACTGGTGTTTCTTCTCAGCTCCCTGCCCTTTTAAACTTAAGCGATACAAAAACACCAAGATGCCCTTACTTCTGGGCCCCTTTGTCCGCTGTAGGTTCAGCGCCACGCTTCGTGTGCTCTGGCTCGTCTTCGCTGGCTTTACCTGCACTGGTGAGTGTCACTTACGTTTTTGGTTACTTTTGTTTAACATGTGTGCCGGGGGGAAAACACATTAAGTAGGCCTACGTACAGAAATGCTGCACGCGACAAGTTGCTCGAGATTGTGGCCAAAATGTAACCGCTCGTGACGGAGCACGTTGCTGGCAGGTTATTGTTCCATAATTTGCTAGCACTAACACTCCTCAATTAGCCTGCACCTTCAAGGTTAAGAGGAGAAAGTGTGTTGCCTCTAACATGTGAACCAAGGTTTAAATTTAAGGCATTTTCCACGTTTGTTGTGTTTCACATATATTTATTTTAAGCAGCGCATGCAGGATAAAGCCTGTGTGTTATCGCCACTGCCGTGAAGGGAAGTTAAGAGCTACACCTGCATGAACCTGCACTATAAGAGATGTTTTAAAAAACGGGCCCCTATCAATAAATGCGGTGCTCAGTAACATTGCCACTGTCTAAATCTGTCACATAAACAACCTTCAGCACAGTCTAGCTCCAATATAAGACAAAAAATATATCCCCGCGTTATCAATTTGTTATCAAATCTTTGAGCCGTGTGGCTAACCGTATATTCATGTGTTCATTCATTTAACCGGGTGCTCTGCTGTCTACAGTCAGGATCCTTTAACTCCACGTTTCTCTCCGGACAGGACTTGCTCCTGCTGCATATGCAGTATGGTGACAGCTTTACGGAGTTAGACGACCTACTCGCACTGATGAGTTACATTTTATGACGAGCCTCTTGGCCAGACACTCCCGATTGCATGCAAATGTGCTTTGATGTACACAACAATTTCAGAGGGGTTAGCTATAGTACAAGGAGACAAGTTTCCCTCAGCAGCTACAAATAAGCAATTTGTGAGGGAACATAATGCAGATATAGATTTCCTTTCTACCCAATATGATTGTTCAGTTAGAAAATCTAATTTGCTCATAATGATATATAATTATGAACAATACTGGCGCGAATGGCACTTTAATTTTTACGACCACACAACAAATAGAGTGCTGGTTATTGACCTTTAATATTGCAGGTCACGCTATAGTGCACAGTTCATCCATTGAAATCAATGATTTGATCAATGCAATGAATTACCCTGTAGCCCATAAAGCACCATTTCACATTAAAGCCCCTTGACTGTTTTTAATAGCACTTCCTTGACTCATTCTCCCTAATGCTAAATATCATCCTCACAATGCCACACAGCTGGAAGCAGCTGGTATGTATCCAAAACACGAGAATTTCACACATCATTTGCCATGTGCTTGTTTCCGAACTGTTAACCTTGCTTTGGACAGGAAGCAAACATGTTAAAGTTGGTGTAATTGGGTCTCCTGCTCCAGGACACTGAGATGATGAATTAAGAGGGCTTTTCTCTTGCATTAATTAGTGTATAATTATGAATATATTAGGATTAAATAAACAGTCGTGCTCTAGGGAACCTCATATATCAAGCTAAGTAAGTGGCAGTGCGATGGTATTTACAAGTCATTTTATGATGCATGTTGAAGCTGATATATTTAGATTGGGTTGCTGGGTTATATGTTTGGGTCGGTGGATCAGTAGGCGTTGCCTCAGTTACTCGGTGCCTTGGTTCTGTTTGTGGAGGTTGCGTATTTATCTCATGTTCATTGTGCTTCCTTTGGGTGCTCTGGTTTCCTCCTACAGTGCAAAGACTTCTCTAAATTCCCATAGATTTGATACAGTTTGTGTTTCTTTGTTCACTCTTTGATAGACTGGAGCCCTGCTTTTCACTCAATGCATGCTGGGATGGGATAGCCTCACAGCCCTCCTGTGACCCTGAATAGCAATGAACCAGTTTAAAAGACAAATGAATGCAGGGAAAGCGCAAATCTGTTTTTATTCTATTCCGTCTACTTTATCACATGTCTTGGCAGACCCCTGTTCCAGTCTGTCACTCTCTATCATACATGAGGTCAGTACAAGCTTCTTTTTTAGCTTCCATCACAGCTTACAGGCTGCATTTATAGGACAGCGTGAGTTCCAGAAATGGATCTGAAGGTAATTTGGTAGCCAATTCTTTCGACATCAGGGCTGGGACAGTCTCAGCAGAGATCAGTCGAGCTATCCTCTGTGAGGCAAGGCGCTGATTCTGCATTTATCCGTATCAAAAGCCGACTTGTCTTTTTTTGCAGGAAAACATAACTCAGTCAGTAATGAAGGTAGGCCCGTCAATCTAGATTTGAGCTATGTGAGCACTTTCTCTTCCACTGTTTTGTGAGTGTTCTGATGAGCAGAGGGGTAGGTGCAGCATTCATCCTAGGAACAAAGGACCATGCTGATTTGCCTGTGTGTGTCCATTTGATATTTTCAGTATTCGAAGTGAATGGCCCTGTCGTGTTTGAGAGGGTGTTTCCACAAGGATTTGCATGCATTTCTGCTGCATGCATTAGGTGTATGTCTGCAAACTATTCCATCTCCTGTAGCTTTTGTTTTTTTTCCATTTATGTAAACTTACCTGTTATTACTTATTCTTGAAAAGATCATCAAAAAGTCAGCTTTCAATGCACAAAAAATAAATCCTGTATTTTTCTTTGTTTTTCCTTCTGCCCAAAGAGAGTGTTGCCAAGCAATTGTTGTCTGGTTCAGCTAGGGAGCAAGGGATTTGGTATCAGGTACCTTCCTACCAGTGCGAACAGTCTCCTCCGTGCAATTTCCAAGGGGTGTAAACCTTGTGATGATGCAAGGAGATGGCCATTAAATGACAACAAGCACACATCTATTGCATAATACAGTAATATGCAAGTTCCGATTTTATTTGTACAGATATAAAAGGGACTTTTTTGCCAGAAGTCTCATCATTCTAATGTGAATTATCTTAGAGTTGTCTTCTGGCAGACAGATTTGTCTCTCTTCATTGACTCACTAAAGAATGCGATAAGGAGAGCGAAATCTGGAATTAACATAATTTATTGGGAGAAATTGCCTTCTGGTCAAAATAATTTAAAACTACTTTGTTTCTGTCCCATAGCTAATGCACTGCAAATGATCGCCATGTATTTGCAGTGATATGGTATTTTACAGAAAGTGATCATTTAGTACCAGGAAGAGTTTTTGTTCCCTCTAGTCATGGAAGATGAATTTAAATGACACAGACAACGGGATGACTTGTGCATTGGGGAAGGTTTATTTGATATACAATTATTTATTTACCCAGTGAATTAGCATGATGTATAAATGAAAAATGTATCATGCAAGGAAGCAATTACATTTTAGGGGGAAGAAGTAGTGAAATAATTAACATGATTTTATTCCTCAGGAATACAAATGCTTGTGATGAATTGTATGCTGCTTACAGAATTAAAATTGGACAATATGACACTGAAAAAGAGTTGGAATTTCTCATTTGCAGGACAGAGCTGATAATGTACAGTATTGCTTTTTTTTTTTTTATTCACTTGCCATCATGGTAATGTGTCTGAAGGAAAGAATACAGACAGGAATGACCTGTCTTCCTGTC
Source organism: Notothenia coriiceps (assembly GCF_000735185.1). NCBI lineage: Eukaryota > Metazoa > Chordata > Actinopteri > Perciformes > Nototheniidae > Notothenia > Notothenia coriiceps. The sequence continues at coordinate 66,932 of NW_011344432.1, forward strand.
CACGTCTTGCAAAATGTTATTTCTTCTGTTTGTGTAACTGAGATTAATGGAGGCAGAGATAATAGTTCAGCATAAATGAATAAAAGGTAAACAGTGCTTGTCAACACTGGTCAGCTTTTAACAATGAAGGAGCATGCTCCATTTGGTGACAAACACCTCTGTGACTTATCTTTCAGAAGGCTATGTCCCCACGCTTATCATTTGCAAATGGCAATCTTGAGGCGCAAAGGAAGGACACAAGCGTTGCGGAGGACACATGGACGATGGACCTTGCAGAGGGGGAGGAGTTTGGTGTATTTTCTGCAGTCTGTGCAGAGGCCCTGCAAAGGCACTATATCTCTGTCAAACTCTGCCCTTTTGTTTCAATTACCCCATTTCTATGATTCAGGTCTATGTGAGAGCGCTTAGGGGTTGAAGTTGGGCTGTTTCCCTCCTGAAATGTGGTGCACCGTGGCCACTAGCTGTGCTTTTCTATCTAGGCAGCATCAAATTGACCCCTCACCTTGGAGGTGGGATGAGATTACCCTATGTTTCAATGGAAACCTGGACTATAATTCATTTACGGCCACACTCTGTGACATGAGCAGCTGTAGATTGCCCTCAATCTCTACTGTTGTTTCTGTCTCTGTTAACCATCCTTTGCTAGCACTCATTTAGCCTCAAGGGCCACAAATGAAAAGTCGTGATAGGCTTGTTGAGCTGAGTACTAGGTCTTTTTTCTCTGGAAGTTCTAATCGAATGTCCTTTTCCCGGGTTCATCTCTCTCGCTCTAACACTCTTATGGAGAGAAAGAGCATGCATTGCTGACCTTGATCCTTGATTCCACAGTGGTCCCTTGCTATAGAAAAAAATTCACCTCAGCAAAGAACATGGGACATGTGAAGGTTGATGTCCTGGATGTCAATCACAATAGAATCACCACCAATGCTGCCAAAGAGAACATTGCTGCTGTTTTCCTCCCCAGAAGGCTAGGATTGTTTTGTGACCAGAAAACTATACATCAGTAGATTACTAAAACAGCTTGATGTGTGCATTGACCTTGGCTGCAGTATTTGTGTGAACCTTTTTTATTGGTAATGTTTGTTTTTAGTATACCTGATGTGCTGTCTTGCTTTTCACTTTGTACAGTGAGAAAAGTGGTGTGTTAGGAGATGTTTCCGGAATCCTTCCTGTTCTCTTAGTGATCAATACTCTTCTCCCAATGGTTAATTGGCCATCAGTCACTGTCAGAGGAAGTGCTTAGAAACCCAGAGGTGTCTTGGTGCAGCTCATAATAAGAGTGTCCAGTCCTCCGGGTCCTCTCCTGGCCTTTACTTCTGGCCAGATGGTGGCTGGGGAAAGCACATCTGAATGCAATATGGAGAGCCATAGATTAATAGTTCCTTAGTAAGGCCACCAGGGAGCGATGTGAAAGCCACTTCCACTTCATCATACAGTGGACTGTAGACCATGCGGTGGGAAAGCAACTTTGAAACGGTGTGAAGGTCATGTGATTTTAAATTGACTTTTTGTAGACTTAGTTTGATATCATTGGATGCAATCCAAATGTTTTGATCTTTAGAAAATCTAAGGTAATGTTTTCTTGTCACAAGGGGAACTGATCTCATTTGAGTTTTCACTGGGTAATTTTCAGCATCCTGCAGTCTAAAGTTGTAAGATAATGACACTTTAGAGAAAACACACCTTCAACCAAATATATAGCTCATTGTTATGCTCCCCGTATTTAGTATTTATTTTGTAAAATACATAATTAGAAATCACCTAAGGCTACCCAGATAGGCCTGCTGGCGCTTGATTGGCAAGGGTAGCTGAGGGAGGACTGGCTCAGCCTGAGCCAGAATTTGTCATCTTGAAGTGATTTTGTTGACAAGACAGGAGGCACAGTGACCTTTCCTAATTATGTGTATGTGTCCAGGCACTGATGCCTTAGGCAAGCAATTCAACTGAGTCAACAGAGCGCTGACTCTCCGAGCACATTTAAGCCCAGACAGCATGTTATGTGATGTATGTTAAGAATATGCTGGGTTTAGCAAAAAGCTTGTTTTTTCAGTATTGATACAACATTTATATTGTCATTTGTGTCACATTTAGCTCATGTTTGTGTTAGATCAAGTGCCTTATTTTTCTTGCCTTCTTGTACCTGTAATCCTCCCTAAAAGTCGTGCTGATGTCAGCTGCGAAAGTTGATTCCTGCAAAACACAAACCATTTACCACACACCCTTATTGCGTAGCAGCGAACAAGCAGCCTCTCTGATCTATGTAGGGCTCTCTGAAACAAACCATTTCTCGATGCAAAATGAGGTTTGAGCATTACAGATTCAAAGCTTAGAACTAGGCAGCAGATTTTCTTGAAAAGGCCATCAGGAACACCGGGCTAAAAGAAAACACATTCAAGTCCTTACTCCAAGAGAATTAATAATGACAACCAAGCCACCATTGTGGCTAGCTATTACATTTTTACATCATGCATTGCACTTGATTATGCCTTCTATGTATTTAAATGTCTACTGACAATGCATTCATGTTGAATCAAAGTGTGTTTTTATAACTGCACTTTCTTGTCATTGGTGCTTGAATTTTCACAAGAATCGCATTGTTTGGCCCACTGACTTAGGCCCCATTTACACCGGAACGCAAACGAAACTCAAGCGAACCGAATTCGATATCAAAAAAGTCTTCCGTTCACACGAATACGGCTGAATAAACGTGTCCCTTCACACGAGACCGCTCGACCCGCCGGAGACGCTGTAGTACATATGCCGGGAAGTACTTCCGCCACAAAATACACCAAATAAGCAGCGAAGAAGACCCCCGAGCATGGTTGCCATGGTTGCCTGGTTGCGACCCGCCGGAGACGCTGTAGTACATATGCCGGGAAGTACTTCCGCCACAAAATACACCAAATAAGCAGCGAAGAAGACCCCCGAGCATGGTTGCCATGGTTGCCTGGTTGCCCTTCTGTTTATTCTCCGCGGTGGATTTAGCAACATGTAGTTCATGTAGCTCATGTAGTTCTCCATGTCAACTTGTTGCTGATGGTTGTGGAGCTGTAGATTTTGCACTAACATCTGTAGCATGGTCAATAGCTACTGACAGTAGATACTGACCATGCTACAGCAGTGAGCAGCAGAGGTGGTGCTATGGCTTCATCGTTATCAGGAAATGATCGTATAGGGCGTACACTAGGGCTCCACGATTTTGGGAAAAAATCTAATTGCGATTTTTCTGACAAATATTGCGATTGCGATTCGATTTGCGATATTTGTTTTTAAGCGACCCAACGGAAG
>NW_011344433.1:0-6863 GCF_000735185.1 Notothenia coriiceps
CACACACACACACACACACACACACACACACACACACACACACACACACACACACACACACACACACACACACAGCTGCTCGGAACCATGACAGAAGATGACGGATACAGTTGTCGCGGAGGGACAAGTAAAGTTTAGGGATGGAAAAAAGGTGAGTTTCTCCAATATTCTTCTTGTTTTTTTAACTTTAACATGTCTTTCCATACTTTAGCAACACATATAGGAATCATTTTGTAATGTATTGATTCTAAACTCCCTCACAGTGGAAGAGTCGATGCGTCGTTCTTCGGAAGCCCTCTCCGGTCGCAGGTAGGCATGTGAGGCGGTACACACCACTTAGAGTCATATTATTCCCACTTAAAATGCGCACATTTACACAGAGACCATCACATCTGCGCCATTTAGCACTAATATGTTCTGCTTTTCCGCTGTTAAACTAATAACAACGTGTTGATTGGTCACTTGGCTGTGCGCCACAGGAGCGCATAACACATCATATCCCCGTCAACATGTGGGGATGGCACGCATCTGAATTGATTGAAATAACCAACTTCACTTTTTAAAATGTTCAGACAAATTAGTAATTCCTGCGCCCTTCCAATTAACTGTCTGGACCTCAAATATCTTTCTGGTGCCAGCTTGATTCCAGGTTAATTTATTTGAAAGCCCGGCTCCAGCCAAAAACGTAAAGTGTGACATTGCCAAAGTGTTGACAGAGGTATCTGTCTGCTAACAGCATGTCTCAAAACAGAATCGAGTTTGACTTGAGATGCTGTGTGGAGGACACACTGTGCCCCTCTGCATACATAAACAAGTGACTCAAGCTGTAGCACACTGCTGTGCCCTTGAATGCATTAGGTATAAAATGTATTGTACTCAGCAATGTATGTGTTCATAGTGTGTCTTTATTCATCATCAGCTGTGCCAGTGGATCACTTCATAGTTTAGGGTTTGTTATGGCAGCTGTTCAATAAACATAGGCAGCAGGATTACAAAAACGGGACTCCGTTGTTATTCTACATTGTGCTATTAGTTCAAAATGGACTTTAAAGCCTGTCTGTCTTTTAAACAATCTTTCTGTCTCTGCTTCAGACTGCCTGTCTCTGCTGGTGTACAAAGAGAAGAAGAAGAAAAAAGGGAAAAGGGAGAATGGCAGCGGTCACAAGAAGAGGCTCAATGTAACCCTGGAGGTACGTTCAGACGCAAAACACCAAAGGCTTTTTGCCTCTGATCTAAAGGGCAGAGTTGTTGCAGCTTTTTAATGTTGCTGCATCACTCACCTGCTGCCACATTTACAGAGGGTAGTCCAAATAAAGTGAATGCCACATAGACGGAGAGTATAAGAGCTTGAGGGTGACTTTCGTAAATTATAAGCATTGCTCAAAACATTGTAAGAGAACAAAAACAAGGACAATATTCCAACACAGTAAGCGACAATAAACAAAGAGGAACGATTCCTTCTGCTGTAATAGTTCCCCCACCTGACCTTAACCAACAGAGAGGTTACTCTTTTGATTTAGGTGATAAGACTTTGGAAAACAAATAAGCTGATCTGATCTTAGACTGATGTCTGACTAACTGAGGGTTTAATGAGAAGCTTGGCCAAGGAGAAACAGAATACGATACAAGCGAATACAAGAGTCCAGTCACATTACATGTAACCATCCATTCTTTGTCAATTGTCCTCCTAAACACGGCCTGTCAGAAGAATCTTTATCTGAAGATGACTGATTTCGATGACTCCTTAATTATCGGTCAAACTAATCTTAGACGTAAGACTTTATATAATCACTGTCTCCGACCTTCTATCTTCTGTTCCTTGCAAAGAGAGCACTGTGCCAGTCTTAACCACTACCAGCTTGGGTAGACAGCTCTGTGTGTGACTATACTTGGGAGAGAATGACCTGACACAAGGAGAGATATCTGACCTAAGACCTGCTGAAATGATTCCTATCATGAAAAGGACCTTCTAATATTAAAATATGCATAACGTCTAATGTTTGAATATACAAATGTAGGTATTAAAGGGGCACTATTATGCTTGTTGGTCTTTTCCCTTTCCTGTAGTGTGTTTTGTAGGTTTTTGTACATGTAAATGGTCTGCATTTGACCAATCACACCAGAGCCAGCAGCAATCCAATCAGAGCAGACTGGGCTCTGGTTTCAGACAGAGGGTGAAAAGAGGTGCTGCAGCACAGGAAGTATGAGAAAAATAAAGAGCTTTTTGAAATTTTTTAGCATATGTCCTATTTTATAGATACAAATTAATAAATGACTCAACATTGATATCATGGAAATAATACGGAGTAAAAGAGAATAAACAAACTAATCTCTAAGTGTGGTTATCTCTTTCACCTCAGGGTATCTGTGGGGTGGAGCCGGGCCCCGGGTACGACGGGGTCTCCTACAGCCTCTCCATCCTCTGCCTGGCACACACGCTGGTCCTGGGCTTCAACAGCCGAGAAGCCCTGCTGGCCTGGGACACTCGCATCCGCTACAGCCTGGGAGAAGGTCAGTGCTGCGGCCTGTGTGGATGTCACAGTCCTGAGTAACATTAAAGTGTGTGTGAAGGATTCAAACAAGGGGAAGTGGGCTCAGTAAGCTGCAGTTATCAGTGGAATCCCAGAGAGTTGCTTAAAGCTGAAGAGGAGGTTTTTTTTGGAATGATAATCAGCCTGTTTTGGTATTTCTTTCAAGGAGTGTTTGAATCAACATTAGTATCTCAGCTATTGCTTCATCAAGCTCCAAAGTCCCCTGTCAACTTTTAAGCCATGTTTTCACAATACACTGCTGCATTATTGAACCATTGTAACCTTAAATGTGAATTGGATTAAATATTTGTGTTGATCTGACATCTGGATCTTAAGTTATCAGAGAATCAAGCTTAGCTAACATTAGCAGGAAGCTTGTAGCCTCTCCATCCTGTGTCCACCTAGCAAACATTGTTTTGATCATGAGCAGAACATTCCTTACAGCATTGTGAGTTTAAAGTGACATCCGATGCTCCATGACCTCCATGACCCAGTTGTTGTTGGCCTTTACATTTAAATCCAGAATGTGGTCATATGCATGCAGGGTAAGAACTTCTCTAATCCTTTGTAATTGGTTTGCAACAAGGTGTATATACTGTGTGTAACCAGGCTGCAAAACACAGTTCACTGGAGGTTCCTTGCCAGAGGGGAACAAAAAGATGATGATAAAATCTGTCCTCCATCACTTGGGCTCTTCTTTATCTGCAGGATCTGATGTCTCAACTTTACTTTACTTTGTGTTCAGTGGAAAGTAGTGAGCTGAGGGAAAAAGGTGTACAAACAAAAAGCCAGAGGACACTGGATCCCATTTTATACACTTGAACTGCACTAGAGAGAAGTTTCCTCATCCAACCTTTAAGATTGTCTTGATATTATTCTAGGTGTAGAATTGCATGCTCTGAAGCAAGTAAAAAAAAAAAAGGACATAGTGGCCCCTCCTGTTCTTAGCCCTGAGAGACCTTCCCTGCATGTTAAAAAGTTAGCAAGAAGAGTAAAAAGAGTCAATCGTTTGTATTGATGATACCATCTTTCACTCGTACTCTTCCACCTGCGCTCATGCCAAACAGCTTAATGGTGCACTTTATCTCTTAATAAAATCTCCGGCTTTCAATTATAAGTTTGCAATGGTTTTATCATTCTAACTTTGGCCCTTTACAAATCACTTTTTACCTCTGTTCAAACTTTTTAAAAACAATTTAAAATTGTCTTATTGAAAAATGTCCATTATCATGAATATTTAAAATAATTACAGTCCGATTTTTTGCTGTACTTCATAGCCGAAATATGAGTTGAACAATAAAATGTCTTGTGCTGCACCCCCATCCTTACCCTTATCTTATTTCGCATAAGCGTTTTTTCCCAATTTGAATGTGGCATAATGTAATCTCACTGTTGAAAAGCACAAACAGCAGTTTCTGCTTTTATTAAGAGTTCATAACAGAGAACACTTCCCAGCTCCTTTTCTTTTGTTCTTTCCTTTTCTCCTGACTGTTGGAATACATATTTTATCTCCCAATATAAAACCCACTGCTAAGAATTCCAATTTAACTACAGAAACACAGTTTCTTGCTCTGCTTCCTTTTGCTGAGAATCATTTTAAACACATACACTATTATCTCTATACACTGTTTTCTTTGCCCGACAAACATCTATTTCATGCCTGCAGTTTTTTCCCCAATGTGGAAACCATTTCCCTTTAATGTGCCCTTCTTGCAAATTGTGAACACTTTACATGGCTGTTAACATTTACCAACGCAGACTGATTGCTTTTCTTCAAGGCAGCCTTTGGTTTCACACACTTTCATTATGCTAGAAAAGCGCTTGCTTCAGATCAGCACACCAACACACATTACATTACATTACATTGCATTTAGCTGACGCTTTTATCCAAAGCGACTTACAATAAGTACATTCGACCAGGAAGATACAACCTTGAAGAAAACAGAATCATATAAGTACATCAGGTTTCATAGAGTGTGCCTAAACAGTCTCAGTGCTACTCAACTGGCTTTAGATAAGCCAGTCCTTTATTAGTATATAAGTGCTTTGTTAGTAATTCTATCTCTCGAAGTGGAGTCTAAAGAGATGAGTTTCCAGTCTGCGCCGGAAGATGTGCAAGCTATCTGCTGTCCTGATGTCAATGGGGAGCTCATTCCACCATTTTGGAGCCAGGATAGCAAACCCACGTGTTTTTGCTGATGGGAACTTGGGTCCCCCTCGCAGTGCGGGTACAGCAAGTTGTTTGGCCGATGCAGAGCGAAGTGCACGTGCTGGGGTGTACAGTTTAAACATGTCCTGGATGTAGGAAGGGCCAGATCCATTCGCACACACCACCCGCTGTTTCCCTCAGCTACATCTTTAAATGTTTAGCTCCATGCAAACCATTCTGCAGAGGAGCTCTAGCAGAACCTTTCAGTCTGTTCTGCAGTGAGGAGAAGTGTTCAGATCACAAACACTTATTTGGAATGCTTTCTCTTTACAGAATTATTGTTTTGTTCTTATTCATTTCCTGTCATTACCACTTGTTTAAAAATCTCCTACAGTATACTAGCGGTGAAGCACATACACACATTTACATACTCTATGTATGGGATTCTCTGTGAGAGGGGGAGACAGGCCAATGCACCAAAAAAGAGCCATCTGCACCAACTGAGCGGTGACAAATTGCAGGCAGCAGAGCTTAAAGCAGTGCTTAATCCTCATTACAACAGCCATCACTGTACATGTGTGTTAATGTCATGTGTTTTTGATACGCTCTGTGGGCTTTTTATTATTATCTCACCTCATTTGTTGTGAGATAAATGTGTTTTGTGTGCTTTATGATCAACGATACTTCACTTATCGTCATTTGTCTGTTTGACACACACTCTTCTTTTTCAAACGTTTACCCTGTTCTCTCCTTCAGTCCACAGGTTGTGTGTGAATGTGGAGCCAGGCACCAAGCTGGAGAGCGGCCCCGCCTCCCTCCACCTGTGCAACGACCTGTTGGTCCTCACCAGAGGCGTCCCTCCTGTCATCATCGGCCACTGGAAGCTGTCGGCGTTGCGTCGATATGGAGCGGTGCCAAACGGCTTTGTGTTCGAGGGGGGGACTCGCTGTGGATACTGTGAGTAATCCCTGCACTGAGAGGCTTTTACTGCTGTGGGAATTTAGACATGTGACCTGCAGCCAAAAAGGGCAACACATTAACACTAATAGTTTGAAAACAGTTCTGGCCAATGTGCAGTTCCTCACATACCCTGAGTGTGTTGTATCAGAATCAGAAATCCTCTAAATCCTTACAAAATAACAGCATTAAAGGCAAACAAATCAGACAAATACCCAGCCATGGTAAAACAATTGTGCAGCATTTAAAAAGGAAATGGAAATATTAAATATACAAGTAAAAACATGAATAAATGGTGAAAGATAGAGTGAATATTGCACACAAGCAGTGGTATTGCAGTGTGTGTTATGTATGGGTAACTAACCAAACCAAGGTCACGTAAGGTTAGTGTCCATCCTGCAAGAGCCATGCTGCAGCTTAATGATGAAAGATAGCAATGGTTAACGTCATATTTGAAATATGTTATTAAATCTATCACAAATACTTTCTTTTTTATCACCCATATTCAATCTATCATTTGAAGCACCATTAGCATTTTGGATTAGCAGTCAAATGGAAAAATCAAATCCCATATCGTAATGGATCGCTTGTCTGTTATCTGCAAACCAAATCTTCCCAAATAAATCATCTGAACCTGAGACTTCTGAAAGAGCAACAACATTTTCTTACTCGATAAACATTGGGATTTTAATTGCTTGTTCCCTCTCATAAATTAAAGGTTAAAAGATGCCCTCAAATATTGGAAATTCGCTTGTTACTCGAGAAAACAGATCCATTTATTAGCAGGTCTTGAGGGGTCACAAAATCCATTCAAAGACTGATGTTCAGTGTGAGAGTGAGAGAGAGTGAACTTTGAAGTCTAACCAACCGAGAACTCGCTGGACCAGCAACTTGTCCATGTGATAAACAACCACTGCAGCGCTATTGTGTAAATTCCACTTTTTAAAGTGCTTTCATTAGATACATAAGAAACTCCTTTTCATTTCACTCTAGTGCTCCTTAAAGGTTGATAGATCTGTAACAGAATCATAAAGAAACCTGTGATTCAACACAATTTATAACGTTACCTCATCCATATAAGAAAATACGCTGTCTGTGTGAACCCACCATACTGTACTGTACGCCTGCCCACCATAAAATGCAGTGTGTGTGTGTGTGTGTGTGTGTGTGTGTGTGTGTGTGTGTGTGTGTGTGTGTGTGTGTGTGTGTGTATGTGTGTGTGTGTA
>NW_011344433.1:6886-11357 GCF_000735185.1 Notothenia coriiceps
TGTGTTTGTGTTTGTTTGGTTGGTTGGTTGCTTGGGTCTAGGTGTCTTCTGAATGTCCAGTTGATGTGGGCATGAATGCAAAGAATGCGAGGCAGTTTTATGTTTTACGGGTGTGTGTGATGTGGGGAGTCATCGGGAAAGCAAGACAAGCGTTGAATGGGATGGTGTTCAAGTATTCATTGTTGGAAAAACTAAATTGACAAATCTGCTCTGTTCCTAATCTTATTAAAATCCCAGAAAATATGTTATTTTCTACCTCTCATGATAGGGAGATCTCTTCACTAAACAGCTGTGTTAGTGTTTGGAGAAAGTTCCTGAATGCTCCAATGTGAGGTCTGTGTGTGTGTGTGTGTGTGTGTGTGTGTGTGTGTGTGTGTGTGTGTGTGTGTGTGTGTGTGTGTGTGTGTGTGTGTGTGTGTGTGTGTGTGTGTGTGTGTTCACAGTCTCATGGCTCATACAGGAATAACCATGAGGGCCAAAGGGTCTGGTTTCACTGTTCTTATGAACAGCAGCTATAAATACCAGCCTCCCCTGAAGGGGTCACTCAGCCAATCGCAGTAACACAGTGTTCTCCCTCCGTTCATCGACATATTAACCAGCAGTCACCGGGGCAGTTGGAGGCCCTCTTGGCGTGTCTGCATGAACAGAGTGACAGATAGAAAAATATGTGAGAGTCAAATTGGGAAGTGAAATTCCTTGCATGAGTGCGAGGTAATGCATAATGTTCGCTTACATTTTAACATTATTTGTAATTCTTGAGTTTATGCGAGACATACGAGTGCTAGGCATCCAAGGCAGAATTTATCTTGCGTATTTACACACCTGCTTCCACAAAAACGTTGCAAACATGTCTCCATGCACTTATCTTTAAGAAAAAGCAGTTTGACATGGCTAATGTGCAGCTGCTGCATTGGGGGAAAATGTAACAAGATAAAACATGGGTACTTATTAATCATGCAAAACATATAAATCATGCAACATTTTTGAAATACATGCAAATTGGCTGTTTCTTAGCTAGGCAGGAATTTTTCTGGCTTATCAGGTTCGCTCACACTCCCCATGAGGACACAATAAAGAATGATCCTCTGGTGAGGTTGGATGGCTGTCAAGCCTTGTGATCTAGATAAAAGCAACTTTAAGATGACATGCTATGTCAGCCATCTTTCCATGTCTCTAGGCAGGCATTAACACACTCACACCTCGTATTGTAGTATCGTACGTGTGAGGATGTTTGTCATTACAGTGTCTATATTCATCCTGATCAGGAAGTTTGTAGACGGACAAAGTAAAAGGCAACTTCAACTTATCTAATGCCATGTGACATGTGAATGTCCCACAGAGGTTAAAATGGTGTTGAGTCCTCCATTATAGTAGCCGTAGATAGTTGCACAATATTTGATAGAAACACAGCTTAACAAAGGCAGAGATTTTGCTTGCCTGCTGTAATCTGACAGGAAAGCTGCTTCTTTCTGTTTTCAATATAAAAAGCGATGGGCCTCTTCTATGACCTGGCATGCAGCAGAACTAAGCGTATTTGTGAGAAATATATGAGGATATGACAGATTAAGGACTCTCCATAACAGCTACAAAAACAATGACAATGCCCTTACAATTTACAGAAATTGAAAATTACAGCTTGTTTTATTCAAACCAATACAAGGGATTTCCTCTCTAATGCTAGAATATGTGTCCATTGTTTAAAAGGTTACGATGACATTCCCACACAAAGGCTTACATTTTCTTCCAAAATTGCACCTGAAGAGACAAAGCTTCTCAAGTCTTCTGAAGATGCTTTTTGTCAAACCAGAGAAATGTAGAAAGAGCTATGCAAATGACTCCCCTAGCTCTGCACTAACAGAAATATTGCCAAGAAATATCTTGAGTATTTTCCTTTTTCTCTAAGAAGTCAAATAAAACTATGACATGAACGCATAGCATTCTGCATTGTCTCTCACTGTTTGAGACAAACTGGCTCTCTTTTGCCATCTTGTTTCGTTGTTTTCATCTGCAATGTTTTCGGACTAGACAAATGGTGCCAACTATTGCTTACTTAGAAGAACAACTCCTAACAATTGCATAGAAGAAAGCAATAATTCCTTTGTATTTTCTTTTGGCAATTTTCAGATAGATTGCAAAACATTCAGATGGATACCTAGCTTTAGTGGTAAACCCTCCAATATTTATTTCCAGATGTATTTGTTCACTTAGCTAGTTCACTCCCACGGCTCTCAAAGCACCTTATTGTCAACAACAGTTTTTAGCAGAAAAGCTCTGATAACTTTTTGAACCAGAGTTTCAACAACAACATTAGGAGAAGTCGAGACTCCACAGTACACTACCTGCCGTATGACAGACAACGCAAGTTAGCGACAATCTAGCTACTGAACATAGTGGGGCGTTTAGCAGCTAAATATCCACATACCTCCCTGATGGTAGATACAGTCTGGTACCTCGTACCCTTTTCGAAAGCGGTTCAGAACCGCTTCCAGAGGGCTTGTAATTTGTTGATTAACAAGAGCCAACTTCTTTAGAGTCTCTCAATCAGTTCAGATAACTTGTTTGGATTTAAAAGGACATCTTTACCTTTTGTTGATTTTCTTTCTTTTTGTAGAGTTTTATGAGGTCTAGAGTTCACTTGAAACCATGGCTTTTAGCCTCATCCCAGCTAATAGGCTTACACCAACTGCATCTCCCCCGTTGTGAAAGTGTCACTGAGCTTGAGCAATTCACTGACTCAAGAAAATATGAAAACATCTCCTCAATTATTCAGCTTGAAGAACTAAATGGTGCTCTAAACCAATTTCAACAGCATCGAACACATACTTTACAAAGTCTCTCAGTGCAGCACACACACCTTTCTCTCCACCATTGAGGAAAAGTCTTAAAAGAAAATGAATGCAAACCATCCCTAAATCAAAATGTTGTTTATTTACTTTAACATCTTAAGTTTTTCATTATTGTAGCATAATAAAAACAACATGAAAATGATAAGGAAATAAATAATATTACTTTTCAATTGAATGCAAAATATCCCTGTCCTCCTGAGATTTTAAAATGGACTTAAATCAAATTATTATGTAACATTCTAATTTGATAGATGAGGTAGGTAGATATCTTCACACAATTATTGTGACAAATGGAATCATTTTTAAAACCATTTTCTGAATACAAACATACCGCTCAGCTGTTTATACTGTAGTGGACATATTATGCAAATGTCCTGGTTCATATTTTGAATAAGTTATGGATGTTAGCCTTTGCAGACCATTTACATGCACAACAACCTATAGAACACACTACAAAAAAAGGGAGAACACAAACAAGCACAATGGGCCTCTTTAATGCGAGAGCAGCTTTTAATAAATGTTTGTTTTTTATTACATTTAAAGCAAAGACACTTTGCTGACTAGGGTTACTAGAGACTGACTCAGATGAAAAAACAAAGAGCAACATTTTTTATGCTGCTTTCTCAGCATTTTTTTACTAAATGTGCTGAAAACTCAGCTCCATAGGAACAAATTATTTTTACCAAACCCCTGAGGAAATGCCTTACGTTGTGACATCTTTTCAATATCTCTGGCAAGGAGAGATTTTGACGTTTTATGATTATTTTTCTTTGCTTGTCTTGTGTTTTCAAAGACTCCCACTTCTGTGTGGGGCTGATAGCAAAGTGGGGGCTGAATTGAGACGTTTTATGTAACCTTTAGAAGAAGTGCATCATCAAAGAACAGCTTTGACTTTACAGCACCATTCTGAACCTCACTGAATATTGTTTGGCCGTGCTCAAAATGTGGTTTTGCTCCGTATTTTAGCATTTTCTATAATACTGTTTTATTTTATTCTGCTGTAGCCTATATAATGACAACAGATTCATGATTATAGATTTTCTCTTTGATTTTCTCGATCATAAACGTATGTCTCTATTTGACTGTGCTGTGCGTTTCTCTCCTTCTTCCAGGGGCCGGTGTTTTCTTCCTGTCCTGTTCAGAAGGAGAGCAGATCAGCTTCCTGTTTGACTGCATTGTGAGGGGCATCACCCCCAGCAGGACCCCTCATGGCCTGCGACCTGTCCTGCCAGGTGAACACACTCAAAACACTCAAACACACTCAAACACACACACACACACACACACACACACACACACACACACACACACACAAATCCATACACAATATGCCTGCAAGAACTCATGAGGAGCATACAAAACATTCTCAGGAGTATTTATAGGATATACTAATGTTTCTAGTTGTTTAATAAGAAAAATTGTGGAATCAGTCACGGTGGTACGTGACTCCGTGACTTCCGTTCTAAAGGTGTACTGCCTGTTTAGTGTGCATGTTTAGCATTTGTGTCAGGCGCCAAGCTAGGAGAATCACAACATGCTTAAAACCCCCCGAGGGTCACCGTTTGGATTCTGGGGTCGTGCCTTTGTGTGTGACTTGTGTGCTATTGTAACGTACTGCTAATTTC
>NW_011344434.1:0-6628 GCF_000735185.1 Notothenia coriiceps
CGACGAACACAGGTGCATTTTATTGATGGCATTGTGAATGCACAGAGATACCGTGACGAGATCCTGAGGCCCATTGTTGTGCCATTCATCCACGACCATCACCTCATGTTGCAGCATGATAATGCACGGTCCCATGTTGCAAGGATCTGTACACAATTCCTGGAAGCTGAAAACATCCCAGTTCTTGCATGGCCAGCATACTCACCGGACATGTCACCCATTGAGCATGTTTGGGATGCTCTGGATCGGCGTATACGACAGCGTGTTCCAGTTCCTGCCAATATCCAGCAACTTCGCACAGCCATTGAAGAGGAGTGGACCAACATTCCACAGGCCACAATCAACAACCTGATCAACTCTATGCGAAGGAGATGGGTTGCACTGCGTGAGGCAAATGGTGGTCACACCAGATACTGACTGGTTTTCCCCCCAGACCCCCCCAATAAAGCAAAACTGCACGTTTCAGAGTGGCCTTTTATTGTGGCCAGCCTAAGGCACACCTGTGCAATAATCATGCTGTCTAATCAGCATCTTGATATGCCACACCTGTGAGGTGGGATGGATTATCTCAGCAAAGGAGAAGTGCTCACTATCACAGATTTTTTCAGATTTGAGAACAATATTTGAGATAAATGGTTATTTTGTGTTTATAGAAAATGTTTTTGATCTTTGAGTTCATCTCATGAAAAATGGGAGCAAAAACAAAAGTGTTACATTTATATTTTTGTTCAGTGTATATTACTGATTGGATTTTTGTTTTAATTTTCTTTTTATTTGTAACTATTTGTAGTAGTTTCTAGTTTAGTTTATTTTGTTCTATGCTGTGATTTACCTATGCTATATGTAAAAATATGAGTTTACATTCTGAACAAAGGGCTTCTGATAATAAATAAAAAGCATTAAAACAAAGCTACAGACAAGGTGTTGACCGTGGAATAATGTCTGCTACATGGAGACGCTCAGGCTTACCTTTTACAGTGAGGTGCATTATCCTTGGCTCAGAGAAGATTACTTTACTGAAATCAAAGTTGTAGTCACATTGATAGGTGCCTTGGTGGTAATTCTCTGCAGCAGGGAAGAGGAAGATTGCTTCATTCTGATTAGGGGCCTTAATCTGCTCAGAGGAGGGGTCACTGCCGTCCCCGGAGCGGAGGCGGATGGAGGAAACATTGTAGGGTGAAGCGTAGGAGCAAGAGATGGCAAAGCGATGGCCCTTCAAAATCTCTCTGTTCTTGTAATCAACAGGCCCCTGAGAGGTATACAGCTTGGCAAAAGGTTGACTTGGACGTTCTGAAAAAGTAAAAGTAAAAAAGAGAGTTAAGGGATTACCCACATTCTGTTCGAATAATATAAGGCAATATGTATGAATAGTGTATCTTAAAGTGTTACGTGTAACTTGCAAATCTACAATAAATTATAAAACATTTCTAAAGTTGTATTTTTCAAAGGTTTTATTTCAGTAACATGCAAATTAGTTACTATATTGAAAACATAAACAATAATATTTTTATTTAAAAATAACATCACAAATAAAGGGGATAATTACCAACACAGTGTAGGAAAGTATTTTCACATTCACTTGGGTCAGTTTCCGTGGCGTTGAGCGTAGTGGAAGGACAATCCACGAGATGCTTCTCTGTGCCTTCACACTGAAACAGCGGACCCCAGATTTGAGATTGGGCGCCAAGACCACTCCCATGGAAAGTATCTGCGAACCCACAGCCAAGATCTCTACAGGCAACTAGAGCAGCCTCTGGGCTGAAGGAGACAGAACACACTGAAGCCCACGAGCCAGTGGACTTCAGCTGGAGCTTCCCTGAACATCTCTCAGGGCCGTCCACCAGCCTCACCCCCTCTGGGGAGACAGAGAGAGACAAGTGAGGGTCAGAAGGGACAGTATCTTTTATTAGTAAATGTATGAGTACTCTCAAACAGTCCATCACACGGCTCAGGGGATGAACACACGGTAAACAAATGAATTGTCAATACAAGATGGATATTAGGTCCGTAACCAGTGTGCTGTGAAAACCGAAGGGTAGGAATAACACTCAGGAATGGGGGGTGAAGCCTGGATGCTCTTTGAATTCTGACCTTATTGAATGCGTTGATAAATGAAGTTGCAGACATGTTGTGTGGTGTCTCGTCAATTGTGTTAGTTGTGTTTGTTTTATGTCTGTCATTTCATGTTTAGTCAGGTGTTTATGTAATTCCAAGTCTAGTCAGGTTTCTATGTAGAGTCAGGTTTTCATGTTACTTCACGTCTTGTCTGTCTATTTTATGTCTGTCATCTCTAGTCAAGTCCCCATGTTTCATGTCATGTCTCGTTTTCCCATTTCCTGTTTTATTTTGTACTTACCTCTAGTCTTTCTTTTCAGGCCCTGTTACATTCTCCCTTTGGGTGTTTTCCCGCTATCGTCAGCGTCTGACCCGCTCCTGATTGTTTCCACCTGTTCCCAATTTCCTCATGTTTAAATAGTCCCTGTCTCCCTTTCTTCTTGTGCCAGTTCGTCTCGTTTCAGTGTGCTTCTATGTCCAGAGACCCAGCGTGATACCAGAGAGGAGAGTTACCAGAGAGGAGAGTACCAGAGAGGAGAGTTTTGTTTGTTTGAAATCAAGAGTTTTGTTTTGTCCTTGCAAGAGTGATTTTTTGTTAAAACTTTGTTTTATTTTTTCTCATTAAAATATGAGACGTTGCATTTGAGTCCAGTATTTTTGTACCCCGTTCTAACATGTTGCACTGTTGAGCAGCTCCAAGCCTCACATTCTCACACACACATGAACTTCCTGGAACAATACTGCCATACTGCTTTAGAGGTCAATTTAAGGAAATCCAAAGTATGAAATAGATTAAAAACAACAGATGTCTAAAACAAATATTTAACTTTGAATAACACACAAATGATCACACAGCGATCATACTTCTTTGGTGTCAACATGGCAACTCAATCAGGAAAGACTTGTTTTGATGTAACAATATGTATTGCCAATAATACACAAATGTAATGGTGTTTGGCGATTAGACCCTGTTGTGCGGGACCCCACCCCCTGGGGTCTAGACACTGGTGGTGGAGGCATGAAGGGATGGATGGAGGTCTGAGGAGGAGGGGTTTAAGCTTGACATTAACCCAATTTGGACAAAAGTATTGGCACATTTAACTTTATATAACCTTATATGAAAGTGTGACACAGGGTCTGCTCAATAGCATGGAGGATCCTGAAGAAGACCTTTGGACAGTGACCAAAAGAATGACATTTTGGATACAAGCAGTCCAAATGAGTTTCCTCGTAGGGTGTCTTGGCTCAGCCTAAGAGCAAATTCATCATAGCCCAGTCCTCATGACACACATGTTCCATCCACCATCTCGTTGTACACTTTTCAAGCGTGCATCTAGTTTTGTTCAAATATCCAGTTGGTGAAGTAAGCTACTCTAGCTTGATTCCGAGGAAGAAGAAGAGGAGGATAATAACATATTGAATAAGTGTTTTAGGAGAGGTTGTGTAGGAATTAAAAAAAAGCCCAACGGTGTTGAACTCCTCATGAAAAACTTCACTGTGGCACCAAATGGAGGAGTGTGGAATATTAAATGTGCATGGGTGGAATGCCAGACCGACGCTGACCCTCAGATGTGGTATGATTAGAAAAAAACGAACATCTGCTGACAGCATAACTGGAACATGGATTGTATGTCAGAGCCCAAAGAGATAGGGTGATGAGCTCCGAATGCACTCCTCCAGGTTTATTCCAGACACAACTCAGAGACCGGGGTAAACCAAACCCCTGCGGGAGAGATTATATATCTTGTCCGGCATGGGTTGTAGGAGCCATGAAACATGTATAGTATTGCGTCTTGTTTTAATATAAGGTATTTGTTGAAGCACTATTGATTGGTTGGCTTGGGTCACATGGAGATGGGCGGCACTCATTATAATCCTGTTCACCTGCGTGAGGTGTGTGGAAGAGAGGGTGACACAGGATCGTTGTACTTTTTGTTGACCGCAAATTGAAATGATTGCTTTGATTAAATATAACAATGTACATGTCCAAGGAGAATAAGTTGATCATCCCAGTTTCCATTAAACCACATTATTTTGCAACAGAGTTTTTGATCTCAGCAAATACTTTTTTGTAGCATGCCACACAATATCAAACAGGCCCGGCCTCAGCCTCTCAGCGACTTTGTTTGTTTCCTGCTATCGCTATATGGGTTATAAAACGTTGCTAGTATTAGCATCAGATAATACTTAAAGTAGTCATTGTGCAGATTGGTCCATTTCAGAATAATATATATGATATGTTTTATAATGATTGATCATTAAAGTGTTCTCAAAGCTGGTAAAGGTGCAGCTAGTTTTAATGACTTTGTATACTGCAGGGTAGCTTGTGAATTTACTCCAGGTGGAACTAAAGTCTGATTTAACACTTTGATCATATTTCACATCATTCATCCACATCTGTAAAGTAACTAAAGGTATTAAATACATGTAGTGGAGTAGAAGTACACCATGCACCTCTGAGCTGTAGTGGATTAGAAGTACAAAGTAGCAAAAAAGGAAATACTCAAGTAAAGTACCTTTATAATTGTACTTAAGTACAGTACTGGAGTAAATTCACTTAGTTACTTAACGCCACTGATTTCAGCCCTGTGAAAGGTGCCGTGTAAATGCCCTGTATTGTCACTTAGGAAGTCTTCAATAACAAAGAGGATGGACAAAAAGACAGACACATAGATTTGACTATTACCTGAACAGGACACGGTTATGAGGCGGACTGAACCGGACTCTTGCCATGCTGAACACTCTGAGGGGCCGAGGCCTCGACAGTCGTAGGACAGCTCCCACACTCGATGACGTTTAGGAGAATGGATCCCTGATGTTGAGATGAGACCTCCGCAGCCCAGATGCTCACAAACCTTAGCAGAGTGTTCTGGTCTCGTGTAACTTAAGGGATCAGTCAGGGGCCTCCACTCTCCTTCCTGCTTTCCCTCCAGTATGCCTTTACAACGAGTTTCTCCTCCCACCAGTCTCAATTCATTCACATCTGGACAGAGACAAGAGAGTCATTGCACACCTCCTAACATGAGCTCTCTCACACTTACATGTCTAATGTATCACAGATTTATTCTTTCTCCACAAACTCCTGAGGAAAATGTCAAGCTAGTTAGCTGCTAAATGCTGCACCATGTTCACTGTCTCTGTTTGCTGTTTGGGTTGCCAGAGTGTTTCACTGAAAACAGCTGCAGTAGCTGCCTGAAACTAATTCATGAAATGGGGAGGCTGACAACAATACGGAAGAGGATTAGGGCCACATGAAAACAAAATGTTGGGGACGTTTTTTGAATTCTGACTTTTTTCTCTGAATTCTGACTTTAATCTCCGAATTCTGACTTTTTTGTCAGAACTATAAAAAAAAAATGTCATCACTCAATTACTTCACATTTACAATAGATTACAATAAGTGCATGGACCATGTGAGTATAACAATAAAACATACTCCTGCATGCAATTCCAGCGGCTGTCCTGCAGTTGTTGCGGGTGGAACTGGCACAGTCTCCAAGATGAGACTCGTTGCCTTTACATTGGAATTGTTTGGATAAGACAAGTCCTTCTCCTTTCTTAAATGACCCCGAAAAAGAGCCTGGAGGCCCACAGCCGAGCTCCCTGCAGAGCACCTTCTGAGCCTCAGCCTGGAAGCCTTCCTCACACACTGAGGCCAAGTCCTGGTCCCACCTCACCTCCACACTGCCTTGGCAACGATCTGCTGCCCCCACCAGCCTCACAGACTCTGAAACAGAGAGAGGGATCAGGCCTCACAGAGAAGACACTGAAGCTCTATTTAGTCACTAACATTTCCAAGCTGGCAATAACAGAATATATAATTAACATCATTTAACAAGTTATGGGTTATCTAAACCTTATTCTGCTAATGATTCACATGAATTTAAGGAAACCCTTTATTGCTGCAACTTCTCTCAACACATCAACTTCCCAACACACAGCCGTGGTCACATCCTGGACTTGGTCTGCTCCACTGGTCTCACCATCCATCATCTGTCCAGCCTCAATCTCCACATCTCTGATCACCTGGCCATCATCATGGATATCAACATCCCCATCCCCAACCAAAAGCAAAAACGCACAATAACCTACAGAAACCTCAAATCCATCTCACCTCCAGCGATCACTGCCTCCATTACCTGCAAGATGTTTGCCTCCCCCCCCCCACTTTCTGAAAACCCATCTGAACTTGTGGACTATTATAACAGCACCCTCTCCTTCTGTCTCAATGAACTGGCCCCCACAAAAACAAAAAATGTCTCTTTCATACACTCCGCCCCCTGGTATACCCCCGAACTCCGCCAAATGAAATCAAAGAAACGTCAATTTGAACGCCAACACAAGAAAACCACACTAACAGTCCATCTTCAAATCTACAAAGACTATCTCCAGCAGTACAGTAATGCACTCAAAGCAGCCCGGTCTAATTACTACTCACAACTCATTCAGTCTGGCTCCAGCAACCCCAAGCGTCTGTTCTCCACCATCAGCAAACTTCTCAAACCCTGTGACAACGCCACCTCGTCCTTCACCCCCGAACAGTGCAACTCCTTCCTCTCGTCTTTACAAACCA
>NW_011344435.1:0-1324 GCF_000735185.1 Notothenia coriiceps
CATAGGTGAGGGTAGACGAAATGGCCCGGTAGACAGAGAGCTTTGCCTTCTGGCTCAGCTCCCTTTTCGTCACAACGGTGACTGCAGTACCGCTCCCGCTGCTCCGATTCTCCGGCCCATCTCACGCTCCATTGTCCCTCACTCGAGAACAAGACCCCGTGATACTTGAGCTCCTTCACCTTGGGTAAGGACTCATTCCCTACTTGGAGTGGACAATCCATTGGTTTCCTGCTGAGAACCATGGCCTCAGATTTGGAGGTGCTGATCCTCATCCCAGCCACTTCACACTCTGTTGCGAACCGATCCAGTGAGTGCTGAAGGTCGCAGACCGATGAAGCCATTAGAACCACATCATCTGCAAAAAGCAGTGGTGCAATCCTTAGTCCACCGAACTGCAGACCCCCTCCCCCACGACTACGCCTCGAAATCCGATCCATGTATATTACAAACAGGATTGGTGACAAAGCGCAGCCTGGCGGAGGCCAACCCTCACCGAAATGGGTCCGACTTACTGCCGAGGACCCGGACACAGCTCCGCTTTGGGAGTACAGAGATTGGATGGCCCTGAGTAGAGACCCCCTCACCCATACTCCGCAGCACCTCCCACAGTACTCCTGGGAAGGTCATACGCCTTCTCCAAGTCTACAAAACACATGTAGACTGGATAAGCGTACTCCCAGGCCCCCTCCAGGATCCTTGCGAGAGTAAAAAGCTGATCCGTCGTTCCACGACCAGGACGGAATCCGCATTGTTCCTCCTCAATCTGAGGTTCGACAATCGGCCTGACCCTCCTTTCGAGTACCTTAGAGTAAACTTTCCCGGGGAGGCTGAGTAGTGTGATGCCTCTGTAATTGGCACACACCCTCTGATCCCCCTTTTTAAAAAGAGGAACCACCACCCCGGTCTGCCACTCCTTCGGTACTGTTTCCGACTTCCACGCAACGTTGATGAGACGTGTCAACCATGACAGTCCCTCAACACCCAGAGCCTTCAGCATTTCTGGGCGGATCTCATCCACCCCCGGGGCTTTGCCACTGTTAAGTTGTTTGACGACCTCAGTGACCTCCCCCCGGGAGATTGGTGTCGATCCCCCGTCATACTCCAGCTCTGCCTCTAACATAGAGGGCGGAGTTGTCGGGTTCAGGAGTTCCTCAAAGTGCAGTAAAAAATTCCACTGTAGCGCCCGGTACATTAATGGGAAACCCCACATGTTTGAGACAGCACCCCCAAAAGAAAATCTCTGGCACCGATACTGGCCACGGCACATGACGGTTTTGTGTGCCCTCCCATGAAAATCATATGCCCTCTCTGTAGATTTGTTCTG
>NW_011344436.1:0-3804 GCF_000735185.1 Notothenia coriiceps
GAGAGGAAAGTGTGAAGAGAATAATTAGCGATACAGGGAGAGAAGCGGAGAGGAGAGTGAACAGGAGAGTGAACAGGAGAGTGAACAGGCGTGTTAGCGGCAGACAGGGAGAGACAAATAATTACACATGGCGCTCTCCAAGAAGAGGAAAGTGGACAGTGAGAACAGAGCTTTTAACCCTGAGTGGACTCACTCATGTTCATCCTGCCCACTGGGAGCACAGAACCAGTGTGTCTCATTTGTTCAGAGACCGTGGCGCTCATTAAAAGTGCCAAAACGCCACTATGAGACAAAACACAAAGTGTTTGACCAAACATTCCCTCTCAAGTCAGAACTGAGGTCACAAAAAATAAGCAGTCTCAGAGCCCAATATGATCCGTCCACCAGGATCAAAATTCAAACTAAATATGGTTCCAGGGCAGGCTAACCGAGGCTAACCAATGAGCACCTGCATGTGTGTATGAGAATGGCCCTGACACCATTTCAGCCCAGATTTAAAATCCTGGCAGGACAAGCTCAAGCCCAATTCTCGCACTGAATTAAAAAGAAAGTGAGTGAGGGACTGCAATATAAGAGGGAAAGAAAGAGAAACTTTAAAACTGCTTAATTGTTATGATGTGTAAAGACTGATATTGTTCTATAATCGTCTGAAACTGTTAAGGCATGATGTGAAACGGTTAACAAAGAAAAAGGGAAACTCAAGCTGCTGCTACACTTTATTTTATTTATCTAAAATTAAGCACTTTTAAGATGCACATATTTTCAAAAGCTATTTTATTTATTTTCTCAATTTTATTTTTAAATGCAGCCCGAGAGGAACATTACACATATCCACAGTATTTACTGTATATCTGTATAGTTCAATGTTAATTGACAATACATTTTGTTGTTTATGAATTGTACTTTCTTTATTTGATTGGCAGTCAGTTGTTGATTACATGCAGACGTTGTTAAAGCTACAGGCTACTTCAATATATATCACACTAATTCATAAAACAACTTAGACATTTTGATGTTCCGGACCTTTGCATGGGGAGATTTTCTCTAACTGGACCTCGTTGAATTTTACTTGAATACCCCTGATCTAAATCAATGTATCGCTCCAACACTTACTTTGTTGTTGTTTCAGCAGCCATCAGATTGAGGAGGCCGGGATCTGCTCGTCACATCTGTCCGAGGACATCCTTGCTTTGAGGACGTTTGAAGACAACGGGCCAAACTTCAGAAACATCCTCCCGTCCCCGCTCCAGGACTGCAAGGGCTACACCCCCAATGTGTTCAGGGGGATCAACACCTCCGGTTCCTATCACGTCTACGGCGACTCCCAGCTTCCTTCTACGAAGCTTGAAGGCCCCCACCAGCTCAGCGACCTTCCCAGAGGAGGGGCCCAGCAAAGATGCTCGCAAGTGACTCACAGCGAGTCCACCACCATGCTCTCCCACCCCAGTTTCCCCACCAATATTACCCAGAGGTCCATATCCCCCATGGAGGAAAACGGCTGCCCAAGATTGTCCCAAGGTTTTAGTAAAGGTGTGATCTGCAGCCCTCAAAGCCCCCTGCGATCCGACTGTCAGCCAAACTCGCCGACCGAGTCCAACAGCAGCAGGAACGCAGCGCTGAGCCTAAGACAGTCCTCAGAATGCTCCAAAGACACCAAGGCCCGCAACTGGAAGAAGTACAAGCTGATCGTTATGAACCAAACTCCAGACGAAAACGATAAGGAGAGCCGGGAAAGCGGCGCTGAAGCTACACCCATGTCCCCGACGCTGAGCGCCTGCAGGAGCGCTGCAGCAGGCGAGGCGCAGGGGGAGGAAGCGGCCGGCGAGCACAGAGAAGAAATCCACACGGCTCAGAGCGTGGAGAGTTGCAGCAGCAGCACCTGTAGCAGCATCAGGTACAACACTGAAAATAAGAAGATGATATGGTGTTTTTTCTGTGGTAGCAAATAACTTATTTGAACTCTGTGATTTGTATTTCTACCCGCAGCTACCGCAGATGCTCCTCCTGTGGTTGTGACAGCTCGCAGTGCCTGGATATCGGCCACCTTTCTCCGGACTCTTACAGCAGAGAGGACACCACCAAGCTACACTCAGAGTATTCCTCCTCTGGCTGCGGTAGGTGGCCATCAATCAACACTAGGATTATTTAAAAACAAAACCATGGAGGTGCGCTAACATCTCATTGTTTTTATTGCTTCTTTGTGCAGAAAGCAACATCTACTTCTGCAACGGGTGTGACTGTAAGTTCACGGAGGAGGACTCCCTGAAAGAACACATGGCCCAGGTGCACAGTGACAAGCCATACAAGTGTGACTGCTGCCAGGCCGCCTTCCGCTACAAGGGGAACCTGGCCAGCCACAAGACCGTTCACACCGGTGAGATTAACATTCTTTTTTAAAGTATTATGTAGCATCTCTGTGTTAAAAAGCCTTAAAACCACTAGAACTATGTCATATAGCTGTTGTGTTATGTTATTATTTTATCCCAATCTCCATCTTTGTTATTGTTTTGATTGAGGGACCCCTAGTGGCAGGACATGACATTTTGTGCCTTTTAAAGTCACTTTAAGTTGACCTTACATGTGTGACTGTTATATTCATCGTTCATCGTGTACTTCCAGGTGCAAAGCCTTACCACTGCAACATCTGCGGCGCTCAGTTCAACCGGCCAGCAAATCTCAAGACACACACCCGCATCCACTCTGGAGAAAAGCCATACAAGTGCGAGACATGCGGCTCCAGATTTGTCCAGGTGAAGAAAACATAGGAATCTAATGACTTTAGAATCAACTTGAAACAAATCAAAAGATACTTGCAACTCGAAATGGGCTCTAAGACCAATAGCTTTTAAAAATATATATATATTTTGGGCCAGTTTATCTTTTGTCAGAGAGATAGATTTCTTAAATAGGGAAAATAGAGGGGATAAGAAACAACAAATGGATTAAAGATAGACAGGGAGAAGCATTAAGATCTGTATATATACTATGCTATAGTGCAGGGGCGGACTGGCCATTGGGAACACCGGGAGTTTCCCCGGTGGGCCGGTGCTGTGTGTGGGCCGGAGGGCCAAAAAATAAATAAATGAAAAATCTTTTTTTTTTTGCCTAAATCCTACTGGCCCACATTTGTAAGTGTTCCGGCCACTCCCTTTTTTTTTTTTTGCTTACCTAAATCCTACCGGCCCACATTAGTAAGTGTTCCGCTGGGCTGGGCCGTTTTGATAGGCTACCTTTGTTCTATCTATCAGTTTCAATTTCACACATCAGGCCCGTAGCAGCTGTCACTGCGCAGTGAATGATCAGGAGTGAGTGACTGAGAGACCTAGCTGGCAGTTGCTTACAGATGGATAAGCAAGCTCCAAAGCGTAAAGGTGCTTTTGTATAGTTTGTATATACAGTATTGTAGCGAGCCCTGGGTTCAGAGGGAGGGGCTTGCATAGGGGAGGGGGTTGGCAGGGAATTGGGTTCAGGGGGAGTGGCTGTACGGCTGTACCCGTAGGATAGAAAAGGGGGAAGTGACGTCTGACTCAGAGGTCGAGCGGCTGTGGAGAAGAACGTGTTGCCCACATTCTGTTACTGAGTTTAGGCTAGTTAGCTAGCAGGTTTATTGTTTTGGGTGCAGTCACTTTTGCCTCCACTTGCTGTTCAAATAAATTTTGAAATAAAAAGTAAATCTGTTTACAGTTCCGTTTATATGGGTGTCGAAGAAGAAGAATTGGGAGGGATGAAACCCTCATTAATGGTCACAAATGCAGAGCACACAGCACACAGAGTGAAATGTGTTCTCTGCTTTTAACCCATCCT
>NW_011344437.1:0-4824 GCF_000735185.1 Notothenia coriiceps
AAAAATTGTGTATTCGCTGTTAGCTAACGACCTCCAAGATTGAGCTATCAAAAATGTTCTTCTCAATTTAGCATCATATTGGATAGGGGCTGAACGTGTCCTGGACTAGAATTTTTCCGATCATTCCCCTAGGAGGAGTTCGCAAGAATGTGCTTAAAATGCATGAAAAACGCACATCTTTCAAAATGGCCGACTTCCTGGGGGGCGGGGCTAATGGAATCTATACACAAATATGTCCGAAATTCCATGAGGAATGTCTGTGCCAAAATTTGTGAAGTTCTGAGAAACTATATGTGACTACCACACAATAGGGGGCGCTAGTGAGCAGTTTTTTTGAAAAATGTAGTTTTTTTTTTACATTCTCGAAAAAGGCGTGGGCTCTGACGTGTGTCCCAAGTTTTGCGTCCGAAAGTCATTTTATGCTATCGCAATTTAAAAAATATATATAGGCCACGCCCACATTCTGAATTTTGCGACACTTTAAATCTGAGTTCATAGTCACCCCGAGAGTATGTGTAAAAAAAAAAAAAAAAAATTAGTCCATCCGCTCTTGAGTTATAAATTGGTGGTTTTTTTGGCGCCCCCTATAGTCCAACATGAAAATGCTTTGGTGTGCCTATTCCCCAGGACAGACTGAACCTATCCACCAAAATCTGTGTTGTTTGGAAACATTGTTGATGAGTTATGAGCATTTATTTCTAAGCCCCGCCTTTTTGCGAGTACGTTTTGATTGACGGCGGCAATATTTATAGTCCTAACATGCTCAGTTTCTACGGTAATGTGTCTGACCCTCCACCGATGCTGTATACGAAGTTTGGTGTTGAAAGACTGAAAATTGAAATTTAAGTGAATATTTAACTGTTTATGTAAATTATGCCAATACAAAAAAATAAATAATGTATGCGGAGCTTAGGGTTCCAAGAGGATTATTTGTAGAGCAGGTCCTCCCGGATATGTGTGCAACATTTCAGGTTATTCGGAGTTACGGTGCGACTTTGTAAATTTATTCCGAAATGGGATTTTGATAGGTGGCGCTAGTGAGCATGTTGGAATATTTAACCCATTGACTCCAGAATATTGCATTTTTTACCTGGCGTCCGTGCAAAATTATACAACTTTTTAAGCATCCTAAAAACCTCAAAAAGAGGAAACGCCAGCACGATAATAATAATACCAGCAATAACAATAGGTTCCTCGCACTTCGTGCTAGGACGCCGTTGGGTCCTCGCGCTCTGTGCTCGGGCCCTAATAAAAAGAAGCAACAATATAAAAAGTCAAAAAGAAGACCACATTTAATCAACAATAATGTATAATAATTATGAAGTTATGTATTACAGCAAACCTAAAGAAAAAAAAGCATAATTGAAACATAAGAAACAAAGGAAACAAGAAAGTATCGTTCAAACTGAAGGACATTCCACACCAAAATACAACACATAGCTATCAAAACGATAAAGATCAACACAATGAGAAATACTACTTTGCCTGGAAACTAAAAAAGCTAAATTAAGATAAGAGAACATAAGTTAAAGAGCAACAATTGTATAAACAAAACAAAGAAAACATCTGTTTAATTTGGCGGGATGTCTCTTCTGGAGCTGGTCCAGTACTTCCTATGGAGTGCCAGCCACCCCCGACACCAGGACGGCCCATCCATATGCTGACAGGACGCTCCGACGCTTGTTATGCCCCAGCGCCAAAAAGCAAACCTCCAAGGTCAGGAAACGGCTCGTTAGGAAGGAGAGGCTTTACTGAGGATGTTAGCTCTGGACAGAGAAGACATGAAGTGAGCTGGTCCAGTACTTCCTATGGAGTGCCAGCCACCCCCGACACCAGGACGGCCCATCCATATGCTGACAGGACGCTCCGACGCTTGTTATGCCCCAGCGCCAAAAAGCAAACCTCCAAGGTCAGGAAACGGCTCGTTAGGAAGGAGAGGCTTTACTGAGGATGTTAGCTCTGGACAGAGAAGACATGAAGTGAGCGGTCGCTCTGTTTGTCCTTCACTAAACGTAGCGCAAAGATCACATTCAACAAACTAAACAAATAATCAAAAAGCATTTTTAAAAAGGGACTTGATTTTTATAAAGTTATTTACTTGAAAAACGATTTAATAAAATACAAAATATGTAAATATTTAAAGGAGAAATGCTTTGTTTCAGGGTGAAGCTCAGAGGGAACATCAAATCGCTACATGTAAGTGACAGAAAAAAGCTCTAGTCGAAAAATGGCTGTTATAGTTTATAACAAGTAAAATTATAAAGTTGTGCCATAAAAATACAAAGGCAAGACACACATGGACTTTCTCTTCCTAACCTTCCCCCATACACTTTTCCTTCAGCAGACAAATAGTGCTCTGGAAAGTTCCTAAGAGAGTGAAATAACCCGGAGACAGTGGCAGACATGATGATGCCCATGGACAATTCCTTTCCACATTAAAGTGATGTGCCTCTATAGCATGTTCCCCCGCTGTAATGTGGCTCTGTGGTGATTGAAGACTAGCGAGGACGTGTGTTTCTGATTGGATCTTCTTTTCTGTGACAAAATATTTTTATTTGAATTTAGTTTTTTTCCAAAAATGATGTAAATGGACATTTTCAAAAGGTTTAACATTAAGTTCCAAAGTTGGTAGGCAAAAAGCTACAGCACATCCAATGATGTCTTGCAAACTAATTGACAAGGTCATATAGTTCCTTTCCAAAAATGGTTAGAATTTCCCCCATATTTTGTAGAAGGTTTATGCTTTATAGCATAGGTCATTTTCTCTAGGGCCAGACAATGAGAGCGGTTTGTTAACCAGTGACCCGTTTTTCCAAAAGACAAATATTGTATGTCTAGCTTGGAGAAGAGAAAAAACGACTTGTCTCTTTTTTTGGTGTTATTACATCTTGGAATCACAGGAAACAACAAGAATACAGAGCTTTGTGTGGCTTTGTGTGGCTGAAACTATTTCTGATATGTGCCCAGAACCTCTTTGGAGTGTGTGACAATGTTGCTCCATAAAAAAAAAAAAAACATTTATAGAATACTGCCAACATGTGAGTTGGGATTATTTTAGCATATCAATTCTTATGAATGATTCTTTCCTTGACCACATGACGTGTTCCGTCACGGACTAGAACAGGTTAGGACCAGAATGGTGTTCAGTGTCCCAGCAAGCCAAGACAACAGCAGGACCCTGACTCTGATTACTGTCAGGGTTAAATCTGCTCCAGGATCAGATTGTTTAACACCTGCAGTTTTTATTCATCTGATGCTAGCGTGGCTATCCTCTTCCCTTCCTTCTTCTCCTCCACTCTTCCCCTTATCATCCTCCTCTTCTTGTTCTGATGACAGGTTCCCTGCCTCCTTCATCGCTTCCTTTATCTTTGTATTATCCTCCCTCCTTCTAACTCCCTTCTCCTCTGTGCCTTCCTTTTTTATTCCCCACCTTTCTTCTTCCTCCTCCTGCTCTTCCTCCTCCTCCTCCTCCTCCTCCTCCTCCTCCTCATCAGACACCAACAGTAACTTCCTCCTCTTCCACTTACTAATTTTCTCCAGTTATTCTCTTTCTCTATCCTCCTCCTCTCTTCTTTCCCTCGGCCTTTCAGTGAAATAAAAGATTACGGGCAGACAAGTCATTATTTTCAGTGATGGCAGCCATACATCACTGAGACCAGCACCAGAGAGAGAGGAGGAGGAGGAGGAGGGGGGAGAGACATAGACAGTAAGAAGGAGAGAGAGATAGAGGGAAGGAGCACGAGTAGAGAGACACTTTCTCTCTCTCTCCGTCTCCCCCTCGAAAGCAGTGTGTGTGAAATTAATGGCTGCTACAGTGACCATGGATCAACCTCAGTGTGTGTTTGTGCTGAAAAATCCAAAATGAGAAGCAACATGGATCAGTAGCAGAGTCAATAATACTGTGATTTATTAATTGTTTACTGTGGTTAATTGCTCTAACAGCAGGGGGTGTAATGTGATCCGCTTTACTCAAACACTAAGGAAAATAGTTTGTTTTGTATTTTCTTTTGCATGGTTGTGAGAACAGAAGGCCCATGCAGCAAGGGTTAATCAAACAGGAAGAAGTAGTACATTGGTTGGGGACTACTTTCGTTGGTGGATTAATCTACATTTGGTTATTGTTATTTCTAGAAGCAGGATGGTGCATGCAGTATTTAGTAAAAAAAACACAACATTGTGTGTCTCAATGGTACTGAAAGAGCATGCTACATGATGAGTTAATCGATGGCTCTGCACATATCACCACTCAAAGACCTTCATCCGTCCCATCACAGAGGTGGTGGCGCTTATGTCCCCCAAGGGGTTACACAGACTCTTACTTACCTCCCAGTAGTTTGCGCTCCAATAGTGCTATTGTGTTCAATACCAGGCGGGGAGTGTCACCAGTGGCGTCAATTCAGCCAAAGCTAAGGTATGGCAAGGTTACTAGTCACATGACTTAACTACAGTATCAATCAATATACATGCCCAGCAAATAATCATAACAAAAGTGACAAGTCTGCTATGTAGCTTTTCTGTGTGGTTAGGAAAATTTGAACTTTTTCAAATGCAGCCTCACTCACATCCCGCTAGCGCAAGTAACTATGGACACAAACACTTAACTACGCACGTCAATCAATCAATTCAGTCAAATGCGCCGTTACGCATCCGTTTTCAGCACCATGGATAGCAAGCGGCAGGGTTAGACAGCAGTAATAGCCTTTCTGACACAATTTCACTCTTTCTGTTCACTTCATTCACTATGTAATTGCAACAATATCACGTGAACATACCAGGTAAACTGCTGTAAACTGTTAAAGTCCAAATATAAAGAGGAGAGGGAGG
>NW_011344438.1:0-2190 GCF_000735185.1 Notothenia coriiceps
CCCGCCAGTACAAGCGCTAGCCAATCAAACCGCGTGCAAGCTGGGAGAGCCAGACCGCAGTTCATTTCCTCATATTCCAAACGAGATATTACNTTACGGTAGCAAATCACCCGGTTCTTTACGACCAGAACTATTTACCGGGATACAAACCGGAGGAACCAGGCATGGAGGGAGGTGGCAGAGACAGTGGGTGAAACTGGTAGGTTTTCGCCTGTTTGGAGAGTTTATATCCAGTTTACTTCGTTTTGCTTTGTATGTCGGGGGCGGGAGATTCATGTGATTGGTTGTTGGTCGCGTTGCTCGCAAAAAATTGCCAAGCTTCAGACACGCCCAGTATCAAGATTTTTCAAGATTTTGTTCATGCCTGTGTGTGGACGGGCCGTAAGTCTAATGACCTCAAAAGCCACCATACTGTGACACACTGAAAAAACTGAAACGTTGACCTTAATTAAATGTATTATGTCTTCACATAACTGTATTAGGTTAGTTGAAAGCAATAATAATAAGTTGAACCTAATATTTGTATTCAAACTTAATATTATTACTTTTAACTAACCTAATACAGTTGAGAAAAAAGTCAACATTTCAGTTTTTTCGGTGCACACAGTGATGACCTCAAACCTCTACTCAACTATGTTTTTTTAATTCAGCCCCTTCACATGCCGACCCACATGCCAAAAATATTACTTTTCATCCTCCCCCTCAAACATCATAAATTTAAGCAATGTTGTGAAAAACAAATGTATTCAGCTGAGGGCTTAAACCTTGTCAGAGTCTCAAATGAAAAAAGCGTTATCCATGCTTTCATCTCATCATGTCTGGATTATTGTTAGGCTTGTTGAGGTTTTTACTCTGCTGTGAGCTCCCAATCGAAATACTTGTTAACTTTAAAATGGCTTCCCTTAGGTTACAATGAACAAATGCTACGACCCTGAGGATTTTTGCAATCCCCTCAAATTTTCTTTAAAACATTGCCTTGCCTCTTAATGACCACTTTTGGGCAGAAAGCCATACAAGGACAAGTACAATAACAAGTATGAATTTATTTTGTATATGTTGGAAAACAAATTACACACCAACAAAACTCATTAATGGACCTCATATTTTTGGTAATGGAGTCCGGGAAATGCGGCATGTATTATAATACTTTTATTGAAATTAACCGCTTTTTCCCAAAACCCAGTTTGCATATATTCTCTCCTTGCCATGAACCACATTGTCTGCTTATTATTTAATTACTTTGACCTTCCTGCCAAATGAATTTAAGTTCTCCTCAAGGCGTAGTGAAACGTGTGGGTTCTGCTTTCATAAATGGACAATAGTCTTCCATATTCATAAGAAAAGAGATGTGGGAGTTTGGTTTATGGAGAACATTTATTTTGGTAGCTCAGAAGTGGAAATGTTTGTCCTTGTGTCCTCAGCATGACTTATATAGACTACACATCAATATCTGGAAAACAGAGACGTATTCCTCCAACAAATCAAACAAATATGTTTATATACACTGAACAAAAATATAAATGCAACACTTTTGTTTTTGCTCCCATTTTTCATGAGATGAACTCAAAGATCTAAAACATTTTCTATATACACAAAATAACCATTTCTCTCAAATATTGTTCACAAATTTGAAAAAATCTGTGATAGTGAGCACTTCTCCTTTGCCGAGATAATCCATCCCACCTCACAGGTGTGGCATATCAAGATGCTGATTAGACAGCATGATTATTGCACAGGTGTGCCTTAGGCTGGCCACAATAAAAGGCCACTCTGAAACGTGCAGTTTTGCTTTATTGGGGGGGTCTGGGGGGGTCCGAAAACCAGTCAGTATCTGGTGTTAGGGTTAGGGTAATGTTGTGAATCGAGTGGCCTGTGTTCGTCGCCCATAACATACGCCTGCCCATACCATAACCCCACCACCACCATGGGCCACTCGATTCACAACATTACAATAATTGAGAGAAATGGTTATTTTGTGTATATAGAAAATGTTTTAGATCTTTGAGTTCATCTCATGAAAAATGGTAGCAAAAACAAAAGTGTTGCATTTATATTTTTGTTCAGTGTAGTTGGAGCCATTTGGCTAATTTGTCCACCCACTAAAAAACAGAGATGACTAGGAGTGCGCAAAAAATTGCATAAGAATCGCGATTCTATCTCTGCCGATTCAGAAATTCCAAGAATCGTTTC
>NW_011344439.1:0-8205 GCF_000735185.1 Notothenia coriiceps
TGGACAGTCTTGCACTAATGGGCATTCCCAAAGATATTGAAGTGACTGTTATGTTGTATATATTGATTGTTGTGCTTTTATCTTAATGTGTGTATATGTGTCTGTTGATTGTGTATATATCGGATACATATTTTATACATATTTGTATTTTTGTATTCGGGATTCTGGGAAACGGTATTTCGATCTCTCTCTCTGTACACACAAACTGAAAGGTTGACAATACATGTACCCAATATACATATTGCACAACAGTGGTGTCGCAGTCTGTGTTTTTTGTTTTACATTATTGCACATTGGTGTAATTTCACAACATATGGACTCGGAGTGAATGCTTAAGAGAGAACTGAACAGCACAGAAGGGTCAGACCTACATTAATGTACGGCATATTAATTAATTTAAACAAAAACAACACAGTCCCAGTGTTTCCAGGCAATATCTTTGTTATACTTTAAGCTCAAGCTTGGCGTAGCTCAATCTCACAAGCAGCTATAAAGAAAGCTCAGAAATAGGTGGTGCAGTCGGTGAAGATTACAGACATACAGCCAGTGACTCACAAATGATTCAGAAGTTATTGTCATGCAGACGTTGCAATGACATGCAAGTCTGGACAAAGGCTGAACAGTCGATACAACACGTCCAACATGAGCTACACCTTTATCAAATAATACATTTTAAAACAGCAGCGTGGTTGGATGTTACAACTGTACGACTGAAATGTCAGTGAAATGATTTGCATGTTAAAAAAAGTAATTTAACCACAATTATCTTTTTAAATCGGGCATTATTTTTTCACTAATTTCTCAATCAAGCTACCTGTCACTCACTGCTCATGGTAAGACGAGTCATCGCTGTTAAATATTATTGAATACTCTCATCTCACGTCTATTTTTTCTTCTTCCATGATACTTCCTTCACTTTTTAAATCAAGTTCACTTTTTTACCACGATAGCGAGATGGACAGCATTACCTTTTTATGATATGGTCAATGTGCTTCTTACTAGATAGCACTTATATACAGATACAGATAACTATGGTAATAAGTGTTAATTATCCGATCAGTATTGTGACGTAACGTTTCATTTCTAGCCCAAGTGTAGTGTCAAAAATAACCGCAGATCCAGTGAGAGAAGAAGGAAGTACTGTTGGAGCCTATTAACAGAAAAAAGCTGTTGTTAGTGTTCCTCTTTCAGACCTATTTTTGCCCTGGCTTCCCACTGAAATGCACATTAACAACCTGCTGTTAAACATACTACTAGCCCCTAAAGCAAAACAGTGGGCTAACCCTGATTAAAAGATCCATTGCTGGAATTGAATATCATTAAATTGGCCAGGTTGAATATATAAAAACACACAGGCAGAAAGACGATGCATTTACGCAACTTGAGTAAACGTTATATATCTCGATATGACCTTTAATGCTTCATGAGTCAGCGGCGATGTTGTGAATCATCTGGTCATCGTCAGTGAATGATTAACCGAGCGTTGTTTACCATGACATAGCCTCAGACCTTTGTTTGACCCTCTCCCTGCAAAGTGAGGTAAACAACACCTCACCATGTTACTGAATATATATAGTACGTTCTCAGGTAACGTATTTAGGGCGGTAAACTCCTCCGTTAACAAAACACAACAAAACGTGTGAAAACTGAACCACAGAGATCAAATCTCACTGCTGCTCGTATTTAACTGTTACTTAACAAGGAACCTTATCTACTGTACACAACTCCCTGACCCACCCAGCGGACCAACTTACACAAACTATGGGGCAGAAGGCAAGGTTTTTGAACAGACAAAGAAAAAGTGGGGTGATAAAACAAGAGGATATCAACACGGCAGCCTCCATGTTCTTATTTGTTCAAATACTAGGTTATAAATAATGACTATATTGCCTATACCGAGAATTCAAGAAACACATCAATACAACTTTTGATTTAAACTTAGAGCTCAATGAGTGTAAGGAAAATATGACAGAAACAAATGCTGTTTTCAGCTTTCAAATATGATTAGCTGCTTTTCAATGTTTTCATATTTAGGTTAATATCTTTGAGTTCTGGAATGACGGAGCAAGACATCTCACCTTGGATTCTGAAAAACTGGGATCAACATTTGCCACTATTTTCTGACAATTTATAGACCAAACAATTCATCTGTAAAATAAATCATTTCAAATGTAAATAAGTTGCAGCCCTAATCCCAATATCATGATCATTTCAGCCAAGAATGTATTTAATTCCAATATGCTCCTCTGACATGTTTTCAAGATAGTGGGCTATTGATGTTTGCCACAAACACTATTAATTAGGTACAGATTGAACACTAAGAGCCACTGATCTGAGAGTCTGTCACCAACCTGAACTCTGAACACAGGAGCAGTGTAGTAGTCACAAACTGATCCTCTTATTTCTTGGCAGGAAGTCCACATTTAGAAAGCAACGCTGTGGCCAGGAATATAAACCAGGCACCAGCACCGAGGTGGGCGGTGCAGTCCACCGTTCGTAAATGATGTGTCATGTGTGACAGAGTTGAAATATAAAACGTGGTTCACAACACGGTGACAGAGGCACTTAAATTGTGCTCGATCAATCTAGACACCTCGACTTTGCCAGGTGGCCAAATCCGTCTGACAGACTAATGCAGAAGCGCCTCGCTACCTCTGATCAGTGTCACTGACGCAAATAGGAAGGAAGCATATGGCAGGTTCAAAATCAGCTGGTGGCTGATAACAAATAATTACCATAAACTCACCCTAACATGGGCTAGAGACGGAAAGGAAAGGAAGAAGTCTTTCAAATGAACCCAGCGTTATGTTGGACAGAGAAGGCTTTACATACCTGCGTTTACAACAGTAGGTAAAGGCCAGTAGTGGAATGTAACCGAGTACATTTACTCAAGTATTGTATTTAAGTCAAACATGTAAGTACTTTTATTATACTTGAGTTTTTTCAATTCATGATTCTTTATAGGTAGGTAGGTAGGTAGGTAGGTAGGTAGGTAGGTAGGTAGGTAGGTAGGTAGGTAGGTAGGTAGGTAGGTAGCTGCACCTTTACCAGCTTTGAGAACACTTTAATGATCAATCATTATAAAACATATCATTTATATTATTCTGAAATGGACCAATCTGCACAATGACTACTTTTACTGTCGCTACTTTCACTATATTTTGATGAGAATACTTTTCTACTTTTACTTGAGGAACATTTTGAATGCAGGACTTTTACTGTAACAGAGTATTCCTACACTCTGGTACTTCTACTTTTACTGAAGAACAAGATCTGAGTACTTCTACAGTATAGTGTGTAATCTTAGACACTGTTGTGAATGCATGTCTTTTGTACTGTGAATAAGTATATATGCTTTCAATGTTCATTGTACAATACAAATTAAAAGAAAAGAAATAAACAAGAAAGAAGAAAATATACATGTTGAATTTACAAAGCAACAATAACAACATATAAAGCAAGGTATTATATATATAAGTATGTGACAGATGGAATATTACATATTAAACTGAATATATAAGTGTAAAATGTAAAGTGAAGAGAGAAACTATGGAGCAGAGATTTCTCTACCAGCCAGAGTTGATTTGTTACACAGTGTTATTGCAGTTTTTAAGAACTATTAAGAATATGTTTGTAATTCTTGCACAATGACTGTCAACAATGCTGCTGTGACAAATCTGTATTATTCTTTTTTTTTATTCTAGACTCTGTTAGTTATACTTTGTCTTCAGTGCAGGACTCTTCCACCTGGTCTGTAGGTCAGGGTCTGACAGAGAGCACCGCCCCTATCGTATCCATGCCTGGTTTGTGATGGTGTGAAGCCTGCCAACTTTACGCAATGCTAACAAAAGGGACACTTGCTCACTGCGTTTTAACATCACGGCAGAACCGAAGGGAGATGTGTGATTCAGCTACCCTTTCCCTTTCACCTGACATCTTACTTTGTATCCGTTTGTAGGGAAACGTGGCCTATTATATATCAATCACTGTCCACCAAACAACAGTGCTAATTGGAAGTGTGTGTCGACTCACAGCAGGCCTCGGCGGGCCTAATCTTTACAGAAACTCTCAATCTTATTAAGATGTATTCAAAAACAGCATAGACTTTGGGAAGTATCTATGTTTTAAAGGTACAGATTTGTAAAGTAACGTTGACATTGCTAATGACAGTTTGGTATCCAGCTATGTTAGCATAACGTTAGCCAGGCCTCGCGCTAGGAAGTGCGCTGGCCGTTGAGGCAGATTTTTATGAATGGTCGTAGTGGCCAAACGGTAGTACTACAACTCCAGTGACGTCATTTTGGCCCAAAAGGACTTTTCCCCATTTACCCCATTGGTAAAAAGATGTCTGTAAATTAGCTTGTAATTATTTTATATATTAATAAACTACCCAGCACGGACACTTTTATAGCCCCTATTTAAATAATTAAATCATTCAAATGCGCTTTAAAAAAAAGCTGAATCCAGAGTTATTTTCCCTCTCCATTCATCTTATAACTTTGTTTTATTTAATTCTTATTTTATTAACTTTTGTTATATTTGTATAGTTATTTTATTCAGTCCTGTGTTGGTATTAAGTGTCGTTTTTACTCACAAAGCTATGTCTTAGTCTGGATATTACTTGGGAAGGGGGAGATTGTATTGTTTTATTGGTGTACTCTTTGAGTTAGGTGTTGTATACATAACATTAGATTTGTTTGATTAAAAGCAGAATCCAGATCTATTTTCTCGCTAACAGTCTACTGCGCACGCGTAATGGGCCCACATCCGGGTACTGTCTGAATCTACCGTCTCTCTGTTTTGGCTTCATGCGCTACTGAGCAACTACATAGGAATGAACGGAGTTCTCTTTATACGTCCATGCGCTAGGACCATAAAGCCCATGCCCGACATTAGCACATCACAAACGGCAGGCTATGTTCAGCTTGAACGTTTTCACTCATTAAGAGCTGTCAAACAAGCAAAGTAACGATAGATAATGTAGCTAAGGCAGCCGTTGGTGGCTAAAGTAGCCTCACACCACAGTGCCTGCAAATAGAATCATGGCTGGCTTTATTTACACACACACACACTCACAACGTACCTTGTTAAACGGCGTTTCCTCCGGTTTCCCCCGCTTTTTCAAGACAGCTAAAGGCCACTCAGGTGCTCCTTGGAATAAAACCTGCTTTATTTTACCTCCGCTTGTTTGTGGTTGTGCAGCTCCTGTTTCCAAACGCTGTCTCTGAGCTGGTGTCTCTGCAGCGGACTCTACCGCCCCCTGTGGTTGGCTGGTGTCATGGCAACAGGGACGCGTGCACTACGCAAGGGGGCGCTCCCTGCACACATACATGTTGTGATGATGTGACGTACTGCGCAGAGGCTGAAGCGTATATCGGCCAGTGACGTCATCGATGACAAACGAAGCCTCGCTGTCCGTCGATACCAATGACGTCACTGGCCGATATACGCTTCAGCCTCTGCGCAGTACGTCACATCATCACAACATGTANGGGGGGGGTTGTTTCTTGTCAGAAATGTGTTCTAGGTGGTCCATTCAGTCTAAATTATGTTCCCCTTAATTTCCCCAAAAGTAGAGATGGGTCCTATACTTGTACTTTACTTGAGTATTACCATTTTCTGATACTTTATACTGCTACCCCACTACAATTCAGAGTTAAATGGCAGATTTCCCCCACTACATGTATTTAATACCTTTAGTTACTTTACAGATGTGGATGAATTATGTGAAATATAATCAAGTGTTGAATCAGACTTTAGTTCCACCTGGAGTAAATCCACCAGCTACCCTGCAGTATACAAAGTCATTCAAACTAGCTGCACCTTTACCAGCTTTGAGAACACTTTCATGATCAATCATTATAAAACATATCATATCTATTATTCTGAAATGGACCAATCTGCACAGTGACTACTTTTACTGTCGCTACTTTGACTTGAAAGCAGGTATTTTACTTGTAACAGAGTATTACTACACTCTGGTACTTTTACTCAAGTACAAGGAAAGAGTACTTTTTCCACCTCTGATCACAACAAGTGGTGTAGAGTAACTAAGTACATTTACTCAAGTACTCTACTTAAGTACAATGTTGAGAGACTTGTGATAATGTTAACTATAAACAACAGTAGTATACAAAGTCTACAAACTAGCTGCACCTTTACCAGCTTTGAGAACACAACATTATAATCCAAACATATAATATACAATATTCTGAATCTGAATAATACTTTAAGTACAATTAGATGCCAAAACACTTTTGTACTTTAACAGGACTTTTACTTGTAACAGAGTATTCCTACACTCTGGTACTTCTACTACTTTTACTACAAGATCTGAGTACTGAGTCCCACCTCTGATCATAACACAGATATTGCTCGATATCTATAAGATGTAAATACCTTTCTCTCCTAATACTTTTCTACTTTTACTTGAGTAACATTTTGAATGCAGGACTTATACTTGTGGCAGAGTATTCCTGGTACTTCCACTACTTCTACTACAAGATCTGAGTACTTCTCCCACCTCTGATCATATTGCTCTGTATTCATAAAGTGTAAATACCTTTCTCTTCTAATACTTTGAGTACATTTAGATGTCAAAAACGTCTTGTACTTTAACTTGAGTAACATTTTGAATACAGGACTTTTACTTGTAACAGAATATTCCTACTACAAGATCTGAGTCCCACCTCTGATCTTAACAAACATATCGCTCTATATATATAAAATGTAAATACCTTTCTCTCCTCCTTGGCACTGGGATGTCTCCCCACGTTGTGCGCCGTGGATGAAGCGGTCATGTTTGCTCCTCTGGATCTCAGCTCGTCTCTAGGGCCCTCGGCGCCGCGCGGCCCTCTTATTTATCCGCCTCAATTAGCATGTGAATGCTCCCAGCTCTTTGGCTGTGGGATTTTCCCACACAGGGGCTCCCATCAGTCAAGACTGACAGGTCACTGGCTCCTTTCAATAACCCAGAGACCCGGCCTAGAAAAAAAACACACTCACAAGCGACAGATGTCCAGCCTGAAACCATGCACCCCTCTCCTCCCCCTCCTCCTCCTCTTCCTCCACCCAACACAGAACAGTTTCCTCTTCTCCCATGGATGAACAAGGGTGTGCAGTTACTGATTTACTCCAGGGAGACCCTCGCCTATTCTTCTCATGAGCAACGTTACACTATACCTGCAAAAAGGCCAAAGACACAATAGAGCGACAAATCGCTTCATTATTTATATGCCAGTATGGGTTTGCCAGTATGCAAGATGTGTCACTTAGAGCCAGAGAGGCTACAAGTCTGGCAACACACATAAAATACACATACCATACTGCTATATCTTACTAAATTTCATATGATTTTAAATATGTTTTAATGTTATTATAGTTTCCGTGAAATAGTGCTGTGTTTCTGTGTTTTTACTTTTATGTATGCACCACGACACCAAGTCAAATTCCTCGTACGTGTCAACCTACCTGGTGATAAACCTGTTTCTGATTCTGATACTTTTATTTTTTGTAATCAAGAAAATATATGTGAACATCATACATTATACGAGCAACATTACCCTACCTGCAAAAAGGCCAATCCTTATCCCCCCAAAAAACACAATTGACCGGCAAATCACTCGAGGATATATCTGTAAAGTAACCAAGTACTGTACTTAAGTAGAATTTTGAGAGACTTGTACTTTACTCGAGTGTTTCTTGAGTATATTCATTCTTTAAATACTATATAGATAGGCCTATATACTATGGTTTATTGTTTATGTCATTTTTTTCAATATTCAATTTTTAACGGATGTACAAAGCCTTGGTTTACCTGCAAAACAAACTTCCCAATGTAGGATCAATTTAGTTAGTTTAACATAAGTTATTTACTCGTTTTTTGCTGCTTCACTATTTTTGTCTATTGTATTTTTCTATCCTTACCAAAAACCTTAGGCAAATTCCTTGTAAGAGATTACTTATTGGCAGAAAAACTGCAGCAGGAGGAGAGTCAGCCTCACTTCGTTTTGAGAAACAAACAAGGACTACAGTCAGTCTATAAAAAACAAAAACATCTTGCAGTGTGCGTCGCCATGCAGCTTTGAGCTTTGATCACTCTCCTGTTTTCTAATGTCAGACATCTGCTCTTAACTGTTAGGAGCAGATGTCAGATTGACCAGATGACCCCCCCCCCTCGCTCACACACACACACACACACACACA
>NW_011344440.1:0-3634 GCF_000735185.1 Notothenia coriiceps
AAATAACTCAACCGTGATTGGGCAGGACAGTGCCCAATGTTAGTGCCCAATGTTAGCCCAATGTTAGCCCAGTGTTAGTCAACACTAATGTATTGACTATGTGCATTTTTATTTTTTCTATGTACACACATGTGTGTGTAAAATAGTTCAGAAATGACACTGAATGTGTTGAATTACCTTTGACACAGCAGTTTGTTAAAAAAAATGACACATTAATTCTAGGAGTGTAATACTTTTACAAACACTATGGTAATAATATGCATTCATTATGACAATATCATACTATTATAGGAGTGTTCTATAGTGTGTTCAAAAAACAACTACAGAAACACTAAATATTATACTACAGTAGTACTATTTAAAATAATATAGTCTTAATACAGAAACACCAAAAAAAACACTATGGTAATACTTTTACAAACACTATATAATAATATGCATTCACTATGACAATATCATGCTATTACTATAGGAGTGGTCTACAGTGTGTTCAAAAAACAACTACAGAAACACTATATATTATACTATAGTTATACTATTTAAAATAATATAGGAATACTACAAAGATCTAGATATAGTATTACTATTGAAATATTATAGGGCTACTATAGCTAGTAAAATGGCACTACAGGAAAGACTATAGTAATACGATAGCTGGTGAAAAATACTATAGAACTCTACAAACTTACTATAGGATACTATACAACTCTTATAGTATACTATAGTAATACTATAGTTAATTTTCGTAAGGGGCAGACTAAGATGTTATTGTGAAATGGGAAATGTACGATCAATATTTCTGGAACTTGACTCACCCAACTACAGGGGAGCTAAGACAGGATACTGTATTGGACTGTGCTGGACAATACCTGTCTCTCACAGCTCCTGGCATCTATGGTTGGGGGTGCCATTTAAAACACAACCCTATTGATGGCCAGTGTAACCATGGTAACCCATGTTGATGGCTGTAATAGCAGTGCATGGATCAGTAGGGAGTTTCCTGTGCCTTGTTTAAGAACGTCTCTTAAGGGTGTAACTCGTATTGCAGAGAAGCTTCCACTGCTTAGTGTCAGAATATTTGAATAGTTGAAACACACAATAACAGAGGTCACTGTATTTTAGACAGGCCTCTCTGACATGTTGTTAAAGTGTTGAGTAATCCAAAGATTTAGGACATTATAGAAAGAAATGTTCAAATCTGTCTGGTTATGTACTATCACCTGTGTGTATATTTATCTCCAGTCCATGTTGCAGTAAGAGTTTCAGACAGCAGCAGAACAGAAACTATTTATGCGTTGTCTATATCTTAAAATGACAGATTATATAGATAGATACTTTATTCATCCCACATTGGGAAATTATTAAGTCACAGCAGCAGTGTTGTCAAGCATTACATGAGTTAACATATTTAAAAGATACAATAAGATACAAATATAATATAACTAAAAATGACCATTCACAGCAAGTATATACAAAATTACAAAAGAAAATACATTCTCACTAGAGTATCCAAATAATACACAATATAAAGAAACTACTGAATACATTTGAACACTCTACAATTACTTTCCAGAATATCAATCAACTCTTAGCTTTGCAAAAATATTGGAGGACCTGAGGGAGATGCAGCTTCATCAGTTTGTGAGGACAGGACAGGACAGGAATGTGGCTGGTGGCTACTACCAAAATGACCTGTGTAAGAATAAGGTGATGTCTCCAACATGTAAAACTGAGTTACTATAAAGTGTAAAGGCTAAATAAGTACAGAAATGGAGGAGACAGAACGTTGGTCAGCTTGTAAGCATGCTTAAAACATCACATTTATATGTATTAAAATGTAATGGAAACAGGTGAGTTTGATATCATTTTTCTTCCTTTTTTTATGGACACACAAACAAAATGACAGGTCATCAAATTAACCCACAAAAAACCTGGAATATTAATCGGCCTTGTATCCCACAGCTGACCATAACAAGGCATAGATGGTGTGTATTGATGGACAATACCTCTGTCATTCTTACGCTTTCGAGCTGTGGTCTAAGTCCCTGGAACATCAAAAGTGTTGCTGTCGTTGTTTATCACCTATCTCTAATAAGTTGTTACTTATTTCTCATGATCTCTACCATGTTGTTACTTTGCACTCCTGGTTAGCAAAGGTCCTACCCATGACCACTGGATTGGTGCTAGATTTCCTGTTCAGGAACAAATTACTCTGGCAACTACTGTAGCAAATGTTCCATTGTTATTTGTTTAATTTAGATTTAGGGATCCATGTGTTCATCTGTTCAAAAACACTTTTGTTTAGCAAAAAGTTAACCTTTGAAACAGCAGTGTGACTTTTATAAAACATATTCAAGGTGTGCTCCAGCAAATTGTTTACCTTCATAAAATTTGGAGATTCAAAATATCCTGAGTTCAGTAAATGCTATGGGTCAGAAGAAGACATTAAATGTTTCCAGAGCTGAGTGGAGAT
Source organism: Notothenia coriiceps (assembly GCF_000735185.1). Classification (NCBI taxonomy): domain Eukaryota; kingdom Metazoa; phylum Chordata; class Actinopteri; order Perciformes; family Nototheniidae; genus Notothenia; species Notothenia coriiceps. Next base: position 2,474 of record NW_011344440.1, read on the forward strand.
GGGCCGTATCTCATTTCTGGGATTTCGACTCCTCGGCTGAAGTCGAATAGTCCATTTAGCTTAGGAACCTTACTAACCAAGTGAAATGACCCAGAAGTCCCTCAGTGGCAGCCATGATAAGTGCCGTTCGAATTCTCTAGATGGTAGGAAAGGAGGTTTCAAACTTCCTTTATAACCTCCTTTAGCTTAGGAACCACTGGACCTCCCTTACCGAAAGGAGAGGAGAAAATGCTGCCCCACAATGCTTTGCAGCTGCAGCATTTGCCGTCACACAACAGTCGGCCGTTCAAGGAAACAAACGATTATGACGGAGAAATTATATCATGAAAGTTATGTGGTGCTTATTAAGCATTTTAAAACGTAGCCTATGTGGTAACTTGCCAAAGTGCTTTGTTTTGAACGTTCATCAGTAGCCTATTATAATCAAAAAGAGAAATATGTGAACATTAGTTTTTACTGAAATTATCAAATAAAGTCAACATTTCACTGAGCTGTGTGGGGTTTGTTCAACTTTTAAAAGATGTTTGAATGGTGATATACACAGTGATAGATGTTAAGGACTAACGTTTATAATAAATACATTTGTATTTATTTTAAGATCTTTTCATACAATCATACGTATTGGGATAATTTGTATCAATGTGTACCGGAGGGAGAGGGTGACGAGCATAAGTTTCACTTTCCTTTTTTATTTCAATTCCAACTTTGGTCATGAAGAATATGTTTCTCTTTTGTCCACGTTCATAAAGCATAAAACAACAGCATCAGAACACGGTATAGAGTCTCTAGGTGAGTTTACAGTAGTCCCTCGTTCTTATTAAACATCCATGTAGTCTGTTGTATAGAAAACTGTAGTTTCCATAGTTTCCCCACAGCAGCAGACGCACAAAATGACGTCCGCTGGTGCAGCATAAACACGTCGGATAGTGAAAGTGCAGTCGGATTCTCTAAAGTACCGCAGTCTCTTCTCCTAAATCCTGTTGAATTCTCCTATCCACTATCCCTTAACCCCGTCACGTTTCACTCAGAGGTCAAGGGATAGGAGATAGGGTTAGAATTTAGGAGCTGATTTTTGGATTATCGGAACGCAACCCTGTAGTTCACTGAGCGGTTTCACACAAAAAAATGTGTAACTTCACAGTTTTACGACACATTTTTATT
>NW_011344441.1:0-9540 GCF_000735185.1 Notothenia coriiceps
CTAATCGACTAATGAAAAATTGCTCGATTAACACTTTATTAGTCGACTAGTGATTATTCGACTATTAGGGGGCAGCCCTATTCATTTGTCTGTTAAACCTTTTCAATGTCATTCCAGACACCGGATCTGACTCTGGATTCAAATTTTTCTGTATTTCTCTTTGTATTGAACAGCTCATTTTGGGGTTCTAACTATGCTGGAGCGTTTTGGCTTCAGGCTTTTAAGCCATCTCCTGTGACCCAAGTATCCATTGATCAAGTGTTTTGTGTCTGGTGTTTTTATACCCTCCGAGTGAGCGTTTTGTGATATTTTTATATTTGTATCAACCTCTTAACATTGCATTTGTGGATTTGTACCGGTCTGATATGTCGTGGGTTTGGTTTTTGAGCTGTGCTATCCGTAACAAGCGGGCAGTGTCACTTTGAACAACATTAACGTTTATCGTAGTGGTTGCTAACACTGATTTTTTTATATTTATGTTATTCATATATATATTTATTAGTATCATTCTTGGTGTGGACAGCCCTTTAATCCAGCAGGTATAAACAACACTCACTATTGTGTGAGCTGGAGAGATGGAGAGAAAGTGTGAAATTTTAAAAAGAACCAACAAAGGAAGCGGATGATGGATGAGGCGTGCGGGACGACTCACTTGTGACCTGCTGTTCACGCCTTTTGACCGAGGATCGCCCCCTCCCCCCGCTGTGTGAGCGCTGTAAGATCCTGATTTCACTGAGGTCATTGAAGTGACGCTCTGTAACTTACAACACCTGGCCCTCTGCTCCGGCCCGCCGTCTAGCCTCAGCGCAGGGCGGGGGGGCAGGAGGGGTGAGGGGACAGGGGGACAGGAGGGGTGAGGGAAGACAAGGTGGAGGTGACAGAGTCTTGGCAGAGACAGACTGGTACCTGTCAGCCAAGGCCTCAAAACACCAGGTCACACTTTTTCTCATATGACTTTGACAGCTCCTTACAAGAAAAAGTGAGCCATGTATAAGTATCTGTGTACAAAGAATACGTTTTTACCCGCCACAACCTCAGGAGCAGTGAGTGACCACACAAACGCACACACATACACACACACACAAATATACTAATATATATATATATATATTTTTTGCACGTTGTTGGCATAATACAGTATGTTTTGTGTTATATCGTGTCGTGCCACATGTATTGTTTACATTTATGTTTAGTGTTGTTTTAGTTTTGTTCCGTTATAACGCCTTGTGCTGAATGCTTTGGCAGTACTATGTTTAAACTGTTTTGTATTTAGCTAATGCTCTTGTGTTTATCCATACTTATTTAATGTTCATGAATCCTAATTAATATGTTCTTTTATATATTCTATGTTATTGTCAACAAATCCCATGAAAACAGATCAAGGCAACAATAAATATATCAAGTATCAACCCTGATATATCAGATTCATGTGTGCCTTGGATGTCCACAACAAGTCAAACCTCAGTGAACTACGGTGGCCGACAGGTGCCAACACGTTACAACCAGTAGGAGAAACGCTCTGCAGTTTAAAAAAAGATGCAAATATAAAAACACAAATGTGCCAAAACTCACATGAATTAACATCTTCACCTACTTGATTACACATGCGCAGCGTTTAGAAAAAGTGCACCCACTTGATGAAACATGTGCAACATTTATTAAAGGTGCAAAACGCTTCAAACACAATGGAAACGGGGAGAATGAAAGATGCACACAGCTGGGAATGTAGCGCTTGTTGACGTTCAGGGATTATAAAGTTGGCCAACTGTCACTGTTGTTTGAATCGTATCTAAATAGTAAGTTTTATCTGCCTATTTTAACAATGTGATCGCATTATTCCTTCCGATGTTACGGCCAACGTTATAAGCCACCAACGTCATGTGTTGATGGCATGTGTTGTCTTGTTGGTGACGTTTCATGGTTTCTGAAGCTGCAGCTTGTTTCCCCCGTTTTAAAAAAAGTGTTTTGGCGCGTTTGCACGGCAACTGTTGTGAATTGCACATTATCTAACAGATACTGAACATACTGAGTAATCTGTATGGAAATTGTAAAGCCCAACAAAGTTGCCTAGAGCACTGAGTTAACATCAGTAAAATATCCAAAGTAATGTTTTGCATTTTGATTTAAAAATGACTGAACAATTTACAAATTTGCGACATGAAAAAGTTGAAGCATCACATATTCAAGACGCTGCTGAAAATGGTTCCCATTCATAGATAATTTCCTCCTGATTGAGGATTATTTTCTAGAAAAGTATGCCCAGTTCTCTCGGCTAAAAAACCCTTGGATGCATTTGTGTAAAAAGCAGAGTCTGGTATATCTGACCCTTGAGCATCTCCAGAAGCTGTTGTTGATTAAAGATTAACTCAGTGTTTGCTAGTTTCTACCTCACTAAAGCATGAATACACTAATGGGACCAGAGGCCTGAAAGCAGGCAGTTATGGTTGAGATTAAAGCAGCATGGAATGTAATTATGAAACGTTTGTTTGTGTACAGGAGTACGCCTTTAATATGCAGTTAATTGTATGCTGCATTAAGGACACTATCTGGGGAATCGTTGAGTCTTTTAACTGGGGAAATACATGAATTAAAAGATGAGCTACACTATTAAGACCCAGTGTTACTGCACACATACTGTACACACATTTACACGTGCATGTGCACACACACACACCATCATGTTAATGATGATACAGATCATGCTGTATGTATACAAAGACGTGTGTTCACTCTTGCATGGGGGGCATCCATGCACTCATGTATGCAGTAATTAAATACAGGAAATCAGAGGGAACTATAAAGACTCAAACAATATATTTAGGATAAGCATGATGGCACGGATTAATTATTTCACACACATGTTAATATTTCTCAAACATGAGTTATTGATTTAACAAAGCTCAAAGTTTGTAGCAGCACTTTGAGAATCTGCTTGAGCAATATCAAGTCAAAGTGCTAACACAGTGACAATGATAACATGCTAAAGTTCAGGAGGCATAACGAATGTTTACTATTTTTTAATAAGTTAGCATAGTAACATTTTCTTTTAAAGAAACAGGATCACAAATTAAAATAGGGGTATGCTAGGGTCTTGTTGCCCTAGTATGGTGACACCAACCAAAAATATTGGACAAATTGGAAGTGCTGGTAGTGCTACATGAAGTCTCAGGCGATCACCAATGTTCTTCTGAGGGAGCGATGAATGTATGCTGGACATGAAATGGTCCAAAAGTTGTTGAGTTATTATGATTCCTCCTCTGAAGACCTGTAATGTAATTACTACGTTTCATTGATATAAATTCAGTGATTGTTGAGATTTTTCCGTGTGGAGGACTGACCAATATTCCAAAACCAGAAAACCATGCTGTTAGCATGCTTTCAAATGCTACATTTGATTGGTATTAGCAAACTTCAAAACAAGATAACTGTAGTTTAGTAAAACACAAATCAAGGTTTTGCTCTGGAATTTTAATCTGAAGGGCAAAAATGAAACTCTTCTCTTTTTATACTGAACCCTTTTTCTATATTACATCACATTACATCTCATAGCTGATGCTTTAATCCAAAGTGACAAACAATAAGTGCATTCAACCATAGAAATGCACTCAAAAGCATCCTGTAGATACATTAGCTATCTATAAGTCAAACCATATTAAGTGCTAGTGCATTAGTTTAACTTAAAGACAACCATTCTAAATGTTTTTTTTGGCCAAGGTTCAGTTGAAACAGGTGAGTTTTCAGTCAGTGAAGGAAGATAAGTAGACCCTCTGCTGCTCCTCTGGGAGCTCGTTCCACCCTTTTTGGAGCCAGGATAGCAAACAGGTGTGTTTTAGTTGATGGGTACAATGGTCCCACTTACAGTGAGGGAGGAGCAAGCTGATTGACTGATGCAGAGTGAAGTGCATGCGCTTGGCTTCACCATGTCCTGGATGAGGAAGGGCCTGATCCATTAACAGCACGGTAGGCCAGTACCAGTGCTGTGAAGCATATAAGGAGGTTCTAATGTCATGTTCGGGGTGTCATCTGTTCAACCAGTTTCTCATTCACATTGCTGTCATTGGTCTTAACTGTGAATCTAATATTTTCAACTTTTTGTTTTATCTGCAGTCTCAAAACTCTCTGTCTGTCCTGCTGTTATTACAGAAGTGCATATGTGAATTTGAAATAAACAATGTTATAACATGATCATATATTCAATACTACTGTCTTCATCCAAACATATAAAGCGGTCACATGGCAAACCTTTGAGAAAGTATCTGAATGTATTCTTAGTTATTAGGGTCCTATTGTTAATAGGATTTGGAATGGGGTTTTCTTTCATCTGGGACAGAACCTGGAGGCTCTGGTTTCACTTGGGTATCTCTGTAAGCCCCCCCTGCACATTCACCTGACCCCCTCACACCTCTACAGGGCTATCTATGTCATATGAAACACAGGCTAGACCTTTCATACGTTCATAAAGTTTTAACAAGCCTCACACACAGGTGGAACGGAGGAAAGACATTCCTGTCTGATGAATACATCCACAGTTAAACGTCAGGACATCTTGGTTAATGCCACAGGGTCAGACGTGGAGCTAATACTGAGCATGATATATACGATATCTGTCCACACTGCCAGCACCTCTGCAGCTTCACACAAATGCAGCCGTGTTTTATAAGTTGGCTTGCACCGTAAATTCTGAAATATGGGACTTTTATTCACCTATAATGAAGAGAGATATCCTGGCCTTCATTTGAAGAGGGCCATACTTACAGACAGATTTGTATTTCTGATGCTGTATATCAGCAGGAAGCCTTCAGCTTTTCTGGTTTGATCCGATCTGCTGCAATGTTGGTTTGCTAACATTTCTCCAGACACTGTTTAAGTCAGGATACATTAGCACCAAGTAAAACTTTAATAGACGACACACACTGAGTTATACTTATACTGTTATAATAAGAGTTTATGCAAGTTTACCATGTGTTTCAGTTTAAAACACACACCACTTCACAGTTCCAGCTTTGACTGCAGCTAGAGTTTCTGAACAAGGCAGGGAAAGATACAATGATTAGATGATTCGTCACAGAGGAATTAGGTCAACAGCAGATGTCACCATATTTTTTCTGAAATGTAGGACCATTTTCAAAGCTTTTGAGAAGTCATCATCTTTTTGTTGTTTTGGATGACAGCTGAATGAATGCAGGATTTTGTAATGTGGTTTGAAGTGTAGCTGAATCTTAGCTAGATTTGACTTCACAATGGCCAGTTGCTAGCTTTGTGATTTTCGACCTAATAATCTCCACCTTTTCTCCAATTTTGTGATTGCCATATATTTTTTAAACCCATGTCCTAGTTTTATAATACAGTTAGGTCAAATCCGTCCTTTTATAAGCCAGGGGGGTAAAGTGAGGTAGCCCATGACTTTCTGAAGACAGATATACAGACAGAGACAGACAGAAATAGAAACCATTGTCAAATTACTCACAACCTTCTTGTGTTGTCAGTAAGTTGTCAGAAGCACACAGACTCACAGAAGAATACCATAGTCGCTGTCCTGGCTGGACTATTTCAAAAACCAGCTAAAACTCCAAGGCACATGTCCAAAACGTGCTAAAAACATGTGAAATAGACACATACATCTCAGTACGGAAGAAGATTATGGTCACATTTGAAAACACTTTTGAGATCTGACAAAAAGTATACCTTTTTTTTAGATAAAAGTCAGAATTTCTTTACCTATTTATCACTGTTAAAGTCAGAATTCTGAATATGATCTCACAATAATAACAATGAAATCACTTTTGGTCAGATGGAATACATATTCACTGCGTGTGTACACAGGCCTATTGGCTTCTGGGAGTTGCATCTCATGACTGGAAACTGAAAATGTAAAGTAATGAAAAATAAAACCTTCTATAGGAACATAACCTGAAGCATATTGTGTAGAGCAGGGGTCTCCAACCTTTTTCTAACCGGGAGCTACTTTTGAAAAAAGAAAGTGGCCAAGAGCTACTCATGTTATTTTATATAGATTTCAGTGCACATATCACATTCGTGACTCAAGAGCAGAAACATTAACATTAACATGAATAAACTTGACTTTCTCATGAAGAGAAAAAAAGACAAATAATCACCATGCAATACTGAGTTCTGCTTTAACATCAATAACTACAGTAAACAGTTTTACAGATAAGAGTGCAAAGTTCCTAATTGTAATAATGACATTTCTAGCTCTATAATTTAAATTATTTCAAGCATTTCACAAATTTGTTTCACATGTAAAAGGGGAATATGGCTTGTGCTTTTCTCAACTTGCATCAAGCAAACATATGTCTTCAAACATTCAGTCTGTCACTGCATTGTTGTCTTTCTCCTGACTCAGCTAATGTGACACCTGGCACTGCATAGCATCCACCAGAGCACCTGTACTGGGGTGTTGTATCCCTGACAAATTCACTCTGATTTGAGTCATTGAGGTGTTCTCAGTAAGTCTTTTTGTCCTGAATTTGGATTTTGATAAAGTTCATATCAGAAGAATGCTGATTCACAGCGATATGTTGACCCAAATAAGCAGGACAGTTTTCAGTGCAGCAGTTTGGAATGTTTTTGAATTTTCTGGGTCCCAATAGCTTCCAGAAATCTTTGTTCTCCCTGATGTGCTTTTCAGCTGAATGTCATTCTGGAGATTGATTATCTCCAGCTCCAACTCTGAAGCACTGAGAGACTGAAAAGGCTGGCCGTATTGCTCAGACATGTCAGTAACATCCACCGATGTTAATGGCGTTTAGCCGCAAGAAATTGCACAGGGCTTCAGCTGCTTAAAGTCAAGAACCTGTCCCTCAATTCCTGCCAAGCTTTAGTTTTAGCAGTCACAGTACCTTTGATAAGTCAAGAAAGCCCAGCAGCAGCTTTATTCTCCTGCAGAACTTTTTTGAACAGAGGGGAAATGATGCAATTTATTTTCCCTTTACTTGCTGGAGATATAGACACAGATTTGCTTTAAAGGCCTTTACCAGCACTAAATCATGTCACAATACTGTTTGAGGCCATTGCCTTTGTAGCTGGAGGTTAAGCTGGTTTAATTTTCCCTGTCCAGATCAGTCAAAAAGGCCAGGTCAAAGTACCCAACCAGCATCAGATAAGATGGAAGGTGTCCTCCCCCTCTCCTTCCATGAAGAGCTTTACCTCATTCAGCAAGGAGAGGAAGCCGCTGTAGGATTTTCCCTCTACTCAACCACCTCACCTCAGCATGGAGAAGGAGATCTCCATATTCAGCTGACAGTTCCTCAAGAAAAACTTTGAAAGCTCCTGGTGTTGCTTTTGCCTTCGCTCGGATAGAGTTTTTATTTGTATCACAGGTTTCATGACGTGATTGAAGTCCATAACTTTTGGCACAAAGTGCTTCTTGGTGAATGATGCAATGGTAACTCAGGAAACGTGGGAAATATGGATCTGACTTACCAATTTGCGATAAAACCGTTGTGGCGACCTCTCATAGGCCGGGGCTCCATCAGTTGTTATGGATACAAGCTTCTCCATTTGCACGCCTTTATTTATGAAATAATTCTTAATAGAATTATACACGTCCACACCTCTTGTTGTTGTTTTGAGTGGAAGCAGTGTCAGAAATTCCTCTTTCGCCGTAAAATCCTCAAACACCATCCGGATGAACACAGACAGCTGAGCTGTGTCGCTCACATCCACCGACTCGTCGCACTGTATGGAGAACCACTTGCACCTGACCATGTCCCGCTCCAACTGTCCCATGGCATCCACTGACAGCGCCGACACTCTCCTCGCCACAGTGTTGTTTCCCAGTTGCAAATCGTCAATGGCAGACATTATCTCCGACTTGCTCTTGTGGTCTCTGAACAAAGTCTCTGCCATAACAGACATCGCTCCCTTAAGAACACCGCCATCAGTGAAAGCTTTTTTGTTCTTTGCCAAATACTGAGCGACTCGGAACGATGCTTCTGTAGCTAGGCTAGCTTTCTTGGCAGGCTTCGTGAACAATGACTGCTGCCTTTGTAGCGTAGCTTTTAATTGTTGTACCTTCTCAACGCGAAGGCAACTGCCGGCGGGATACTCCTTTGAAAAGTTTTCGTGACGTTTTGTGAAGTGCCGTTCGACATTTCCCTTCTTCCCCACCGCAACACTCGAGCCACAAATTAAACACACACACTTGTCTTTGATGCTCGTAAATAAAAATTCATGTTCCCACTCGTCATGAAAGTAGTATATTTTAGATTTCTTCTTTGACGGACCTTCCTCAGTTGTCATGACTGCATCTTACATCTCTTTTTCTCTATCTTTCTTACTCTCAAAATATACTACATAAATAAATATGTCTCAACATGTCAACTGCACTTTAGCGCCCTCTGGTGAGCTACTCGGAAAACCTCCGCGAGCTACTGGTAGCTCGCGATCGACGTGTTGGCAACCCCTGGTGTAAAGCATGTAATAGCACCTGATGTGATGGTACATTTAATAGCCAATACATTGACTTTAAACACTGTCACATTAGTTTGTTTTAAAATATACTGTCATTGTCCTGACTGTTGTGTCTGGGTTTCATCTTAGTCTTTCCAGCTGAGTGCACACACACACACACACACACACACATACTCAGTGGTCTGTTTCTGGTTGCTGCAGTTTGTCCTTGTTCCAGAGTCTCCTAGCCGATGCTGATGATCCCTGATGCCATTAGTGTTGATTTCATGTGACAGCGATGAAACCAGATAATGAAAATCAATAAGGCAACTTCTCTAAGCCTGCAATTGTCAAGTTTTATAGATATTTTTCTTGGCTGGAGGAGACTTTTCTCTGCTACAAATAGACACATGCCTTCCCATACATAATGCACATGCAGGAGAGTAAACATTCCAGCAACAGAAATACCATACAGCGCATGTAAACAAATGTGTGTATGTATTTCCTGCTGCACCGAGGGCAGAATAGATGGAAATTGAAGCTGTTATTTTTACCATGCAACATTTATAATATTTAATCTTGGACAGGTACTTATTTAGTCTGAATAAGAAGTAAAGCATTTTGTTATCCGTTTCTATACTTTTCTGTTTCTCTTAAACTGAAGCCCTTTTCTCTTTCAGACTTCTAATCAAAGGTAATTGCAGTGGATTTCATTAAAACATATTTCCCCACATCCTTCCCCGAGGCGCCCTTTGTTTCTCTGGATTCCTTTTGTAATACATCCACAGACGCAGATCGATGCCTCCTCTGTCTCACCGGCCTATGACTGCTACAAGTTAGACAAATTGCATTTGCCTGCCTCACAAACACTTCAAAAAGAGAACAGAGGAACATGAGAAAACGTGGAAAACAAGATGCCTGTTTGGAAGCTAAAAAGACAAGCCTCACTACCGATCCATCACGCCAGAGCAGAGTGCACAGAGTTGATTGTGTGTGGATTGAAAAAGTATAGATGCCCCCTGACACAATAGGCCTTAATTAAATGGCTGAATATTCACACACACACACACACACGCACGCACGCACGCACGCACGCACACACACAGCCAAGGCACACGAGGGGATAGG
>NW_011344442.1:0-730 GCF_000735185.1 Notothenia coriiceps
ATTTGTCTTAAGTGTTAATTAATGTGCATTGTCCCTATTAAAATAAACGATTAAATTAAATTAAATGTTCTCAGGTGCTGCATTGATGCTTCTCCGCGGTTTAATTATGGACTAGTCTATATAATCTCTTAAATATTAAATACATATATCCAAAGACAGACAACAGACTGTGTAAATGTTCTACCAGTGATATTCCCAATTGACTATTGATGCATTAGTGGTGACTTGAGCAACACAAACAAATGCATATCCCTGCGATGTCCTGTGTGTGAGATTGACATGACGTACAAACATTGCTCACGTTGTGCCTCTTCACCCATACCCATATCTTAGTGCTTACTCTTTTCCCTCACTGATGGTATCGATGTAATTTGGTTGTGTGTGTAGACGGTGGAAGCAGGAAGAGGAATACATGTGCCTTGATCCCTGCCGAGTCGACGCACAACTCTCATCATACTACTTCCCTGATGGCTCCCACAGGATTGTTGACATCCTCGTGGATTCATCTTATTATTACACATGCATTTCCAAACATTTGGTCTACCTATGCTGGAAATGTATTATCTTTTCGATTTACACACGGCATCTATTGCACGTCTGTCCGTCCTGGGAGAGGGATCCCTCCTCTGTTGCTCTCCCTGAGGTTTCTCCCATGTCTCCCTTTAAACTGTGGGGTTTTCTCTGGAAGTTTTTCCTTGTACGATGTGAGGGTCTAAGGACAGAGGGTGTC
>NW_011344443.1:0-1899 GCF_000735185.1 Notothenia coriiceps
GGAGCGGAGGAGCGGCGTGGTGTGGGAACATTTTGGAAGCTTGAAGACCAGACGAGCCGCTGCATTCTGGATGAGCTGCAGAGGTCGGATGGCACATGCAGGTAGACCAGCCAGGAGGGAGCTGCAGTAGTCTAGGCGATTTTATCATCTGTATCTACGAACCATCAACATGCAACACTGCCAACTTAAATCCACATTATAATAAGAAGAAAAGTGGACATTGTTTGCCGGATTGATCATTATGATTAGAGACTTTAACGGAGAGGAAAAGTTGTTTATATATTCTCTTAACTCAGATTAAATATTGTCAAACTATAGTCTGATAATGATTCCCCCTCTGCATAAATCTCCCTCCACTTAGTGATTGCAAAGACAGTGTTCAAACAGCCAAAAGCTTTAATGGTGTTTAATAACTTCGTGGTCACTATCCGTCTCTATCTGAGCGTCCCTCAACATTTTAATTGAATGTGATTGGTTGATTTCTGCCGTCCATAAAACTAGCGGCTCAATTAAACACAATGGGGACAGGGCAGATTAATCCTTAATGACTCATTTACTCATTTCACTCGCCATCTCATCACACTGCTGGCTCCATTCAGAGCAGAGAGGACGCACAAAGGCAACACAATAATAATAAAAAGAAAAACTTGAAAGCACACAGGAAGAGGAGGAGGAAGATGACAGCAAAAGAAAGGAGTAAGCTACTGTAAACAAATGCTGGAGAGAATGTATTGAATCTGGACTATTTCCAAAGTCCAATTTAAAGCAAATATTGTCTTTTTGATGTTCACAGCAGGGAGATATAACTGCAGTTTTTTGGGCAAAGAGTAATTTTTTAAAGGGTCCCTCCCTATTATGCTAATTACCCGGTTCATATTTATATTTTGTGCCTCTACTCTATTAAACTTTTGCAGACCATGTACATGCACAGAAACCTTTATCACACGCTACAGGAAAAGGGAAAAGCGCCAAGTGCATAATATATATTTTCAAAACTGCCTCTTCCTTCAGACTTCCTTACAGAGCCCCTCCTCCAACACACACGAACGCCGCACATGACCAATGAGGGCACGAGATAAGTTTGTGCACAGATGGAAGGCTGACAGGCAGGTAGGCCATCCAATTACTTTAGCCGGGCCGGCTCAGATGATTGGTCGTGCTTTTTACTGCGCCACGGCTTCCACAGATGACATTTTTTTATGGATTTGTTGTTAAAGCACTTCAGATATTCATTGCTATCGGGATGTTAAGAGCATTCCATGGAATATAACAACAAGTGTTTCTGAAGTGAATTACCTACCCCACCTTTAATCAAATGTGAACATCTAAAAAAACACTTCGAAGGGTGTATCATAATCATAAGCCATACATTTATATATTTTTGTGAATAAACATGTATGTATTATTTGTTTGTTGGACCAGGGAGAGCATAATAAGCATTTTTATTCTGACTGTAACACTAGCCCTTTAGAGAAATATTTTTTGGGAGGTTTTAAAGTTACTTGACATCATTAGCCATTATCAGTCGGCTATAAATAGACATTTAGCTTTTAAAATCCATATAAATCACAATAAAAACTGCAGATTAAATAGAAAGAAATAGAAAGGACAGGGGATTAATGATCAGATGAGACAGATGACAGCACTTTTAAGATATGTGACATATTTTGATAAAAAAAAGTTATTTTAAGTTCAGAGACGAAGAAGCACTTTGTCAAAAACACTAAAATCTACATCCTAAATAGAAGAATGTCATGGAAATAGAACAGAGTAAATAAGTGATGTGCAGAGACGCTGATGATGTGATAATTGATCAGACAGCTCTGTCAAAAACCACACACACACACACACACACACACACACACACACACACACACACACACACACACACACACACAC
>NW_011344444.1:0-2468 GCF_000735185.1 Notothenia coriiceps
AATTGGGCTATTTTAATCTCACGCACACACACACACACACACACACACACTTCTCCGCCTCATTCTGTTTTCATTTACTCGTTCGTTATCTGCAGCTTCAATCTTGTAGGCTACTCACTTCGTTTCTTGTAGCCCTCGAAAGCGTTTTGGAGGTTGATGCCTCGGTGAACGGGAGTTGTTTGGCTTTCTTGTCCGCAGCAGCAGAAAGCATTTTCGAATGTTTGAATGAATCAAAGTGGGTCGTCACCGTCAATTTTCTCTTATGCTCCAACACACAGTTGCACGGGGTGCAGAATAGTTTCCCCCCACTTTTTGCCCGGTCTTTAGTAGAAATGTTCGTCGGTAAATGAGATGGATTAGATATTTTCATCTTGGTGTTTTCTCTATCGTGTGAGCTCCACACGTTCACTCCATACAGTGTTGTTTACATTCTGTGATGCGCGAGCTGATGACGTCAAGTCAAGACGAGTTAACTTTTTTTTTCCTCAACTTTGTGTGGAAAAATGCGGGGATTATGCGGCCTTTTAGAAATCTGCTCCATTTTGCTGATTATGCGGTAAATTCTGCGATCGCAGAATCGCGTTTTCTGGAGGGTCTAATATACGCTTCTTGAAATAAAAATAAAAAACACATCGTTTTTTAGAACAGATTACAAATCGGCTGGAAATGGTACAAACAAGTGGCAACATGTGTGACGAAGGTGTTGCGCTGGGCTATATCAATGTGAAAGTTAAGCTCGCTCCATTGCGGAGATATTCCGGCGAGAGTGTGTAACATTTAAATTTATTTATTTCAAATGTGAAATTTTACCAATATACTCACGGTCCAGTGGTCCGCGGACACTGATCTAGTCAAATCATTATGTGTTTGCATAAAGCAGCTCAACAATAGAACAAGCCTGAGGCGAAACCTGGCACAACACACCTGTTCTCTTTGGATGAGATCAACTAACACTGGGTTTGGAGGTTACTGAGGATGATTAGGATTAGGATAAAAAAAAAAGGCCGTTTTGAGTCCCCTAAAACTTTAAAATCGACCCAAAATGCATAAAAATCAGCTCACAGAGAGTACAGATATGGCCACTCCTGTCCTGAAAATGTCAGAAATTGATTCGACATCCTCAATAACACCCAAAACCACTCCAAAATTGTCCAGATCGACCAAACCATTTTCTAGCTATTGTCTGCATATTCTAACTGCAGTACATTTGCAAATTGCCCAACATGTGCAAGTTAGCATCCGGCAGTTTCCATGTGCTAGGGACCCGAACTATACATTTCTAAAATAAGGCTTTGGGGTACTTGACATTTTCAGGTTAACAATAGGACTCTATGAGCTGGCAAACAGACCATGTCCTGCCTTAGTGTGGATAACTAATTGTCTTCTTCTAGTCCTTTCTTTTTTTTTTATTGTGACGCAAAATGTAAGAGCTGAAAGAAAATATATCATAGATTTTCATTAATTTCCTTCTGTGTCATTGTTCACAGGTACCACCAGAGACGCAGGAAGAAGGATCCCCCAAAGGACAGATAGTTGAAGGCCAGAGTTTCAGAATTGCAAATAATGTTGTCTGTGTTGTCACAATGATGTATAATAAACTGTTAAATATTACACATGTTGTCATGTTTTGGAGTCAGTGCCGGATGCTTACTTGCATGTGTTGGGCAATTTGCACAATTGGCATAAATTGCATTAATAAGCATATTCAGACAATAGCTAAAGAATTGCAGTTTTAACCAGAAAGTGGCCATATTTATACTCTCTTACTTCATTCACACCAACGGTGTTTCAGGGCCGGTTCGGAGCTGGAGCTTGAAAAGCACCGGGTTTTCCTGTTCACACCGCAGCGGAGCAGCCTCTAAGCTCCGGAATCCGGTTCGTTTCCAGCACCAAAAAATTGTCCGGCCAGAGCAAATTCACCACATACGTCACGCTTACGTCGAGGCGGGGGCAGGGGCGGGATCAAATCCTGAACAACAACAAAAAGCCCGCGTTTTATCCAGTTTGTACACAACGATGGAGAAACTTAACAAGCAGCAGTGGTCCACTGAAGAGACCAGCTACCTACTGGGAATCTGGTCTTCAGAAGAGGTACAGAGGAAGCTGGAGCACAATCGGCCATTGTTGTTGTTGTCGGTGTCAGCTGTGAGGGGTTTCCGCGCGGTTTGGCTTTATGAAGCAGGCACGCAAACGGTTACGTCATGACGCAATGACGCAGCGGGCTGTGGGCTGATTCTAATGAGTTTTGAGTCGATTGTTAAGTTTTAGGTGACTCGAATCTGCCTTATTTGATCCTAATCCTCATCATCCTCAGTAACCTCCAAACCCTGTGTTGTTAGTTGATCATTATTTTACAAGAGATATAATTATACAAATACGCATGGCAAGATTTTGAGTTTTTGTATGACAGCCATCTGCTCATCCACATGCCATCATTTATAAAACTATACTAGTATTAAAACAAATAT
>NW_011344445.1:0-15186 GCF_000735185.1 Notothenia coriiceps
ATGTAATGGCAGTTTCTTGTTTCTATGTCCAATATATTTTTGCCATTACTTCACAGAAGGGCTGAAGAGTGATCCAGACGCAGACACAAACAGATGACTTTCCGGTCCTTTGGTGCAGTTTATAATGAGGTTTATTCAGCGTGTACATACCAGGGTTTAATTGTACAGTTTAGTTGTTGTGGTGAGCATCTGCCGGGCTGGTGGAATCGGTATGCTCTCTTCCTTCTGTGTCCTCGTCCTCCTGTCACTATGACCTCTTATATACACCCGGTGCAGCTAAACCCCGCCACCAAGTGTTCAAAAATAATATTGCACTATACATATAACTTAAATAAACTGACACACCAACAACACCCATAAAATGGCTCCTACAGTGTGTGTTTTCCGATGAGTTTACTTCCTGCTGCAAACTAAATCAGTAACTGACTACTTCATATTGGTATTATATTTCTAATTGATACATTATTATACAGAATTCCCACTGATGGAACTTTCTATAGATGTCATATTTTATGATTTCTTTCTGCTTTGCTAGATCCTTTCCCTTTATCATCTTCTTGCTGCATGTTTGCTAAACTGCTCTTGTTGTGTCCTAGCAGCCTGGCAGTGCGGGTGCAGATTATTACCAATATGACAGCAGTAATGCAGTTAATTGGCAGATCAGAGGTAAGCCTATTGCACACTTGAAATCTCCTTATCCTCAGTCCTTCTAGTTTTCTCCCAGTGCATGATATTATTAAGACTGTATAGAATGATTTAAAAAAAATAAGAATCAACAAATGCAGTTTATGTGACTGATATTGTAATTTCTCTCCTCCTTTTCTTGTAGAATACAAGGTAAGAAAGCCAACCATTACTGAGCTACAAATAACGTTCCGGATCAAAAGTAACAGATAAGGATGATGTGTTGCCTTTTTAAAGTTTACAGTAAACAGTCGTCTGATTGTCACTCAGAAACACAAACTAAAGCTGACTGCCTCATTTTATTAACAGCAAAGTTAACATATTAAGAGTATTTATATTATTCAGTATTATTCCTTCCCCATCATATCAAAAAGTGTAGATCTTCAAGGAAGAATATTCTATTATCTTTTTTATTACTGCCTTTAATGATAGTGAAAAAAGACTGCAACAAATGCTTAGTTGCACTGACCAATGCGTGCAATTAAGTGTAATGAGTACAACAACTCTAAAAGAGTCCACAAACTTAAAACTATGTAAAGCTATATGGAAGAAGAAAAACAAGCACATTTCAGCAGAAACATTTCTTAATCTGTTACTCAGTGGTTATATACTTATGTCTGCATGAATAATTACCCAAAACGAAACAAAGAGACTTCATACATTTTTCTAATACATTTTAGCCTCCGTCATTGTTGTTAATGCTGCTGTTTGCCACTAGATGGTGACAAACATCAAGAGAGTCTCATGTGAATGACGTTGTCAATAAACTTCATCTGTAAACAATTACGAATGACCTTATAAGTGAAAGTCCTTGGAAGGAGCATCTGAATGCAGTTACATTTACAGTTTCTGTCAAAGGAACCGTGCTGAGTGTTGGTGCAGGAAGCTTGTAGGAATGGCAGATGTAAATGTAATTGAAACAACCCCTCAGAAGTATTGACATGCACTTTTTAGAAATAATTTCCTTTTGTTTGTCTGTGTGTTAGATCTACCCATACGAAGCCCTAATAGTGTCAGTCAGAGGGCTGCAGCGTCTCCCGAGTGACGTGGACCGAGCCAGATTGGAGGTAAACACATTTCCCCTCTGTGGGACTAATAAAGGCATTCTGATTCTGAAACCTCTACACGACGCTTTAACAAAATATACTTTGATACATGTCTTATATAGATGGACAACAACACAGACAGACTGACATTGCTATCTTTATACTCATGTCTTCAATGTTTATTGTCAAACTTCTGAAACAGACAGGAGTAATAGTCAAATGTAACCTAAATACATTTAGTTTACAGTTGTTGAGAATAAATGTGTAATTAAATGACAGTTACTTATATACATTATATTGTTTTCAGTTAAAACCTTATATTTGGAAAACAACATTCATTCTGTTGGTCTGTTCCAATATTAAAGTTATTTTGAAGAACGTCTCTCATTAAAGTTTGACAGTTATATGAAGTGATAGAGATAGTTACTTTACAGGTTAGCCAGTAGTCTGTAACTTAAATAATAATAATAATAACCTTTCAAACACTGATCATTTCCTCTCCCTCTCTAAACGTCTCCTCCCAGCGTCACCTCTCCCCGGAGGAGTTCTTCAGAGTCTTTGGGATGGCCATGTCTGCCTTTGATCTTCTTGTTCAGTGGAAGAAAAACGAACTGAAGAAACAGGTCCGACTCTTCTGAGAAAATGAATCCATTAGAACCGTTTAACCCTAATACAGGACTATCGCCAACTCTGTGTGCTCTGGGAAATAGTCTCTGCCTGCTGACCCCAGACAGTGGAACAGAAACGGGATGAAATAAAAGTCTGTCCTCCCTTGAGGAGGCAAAATTAGAACCGTTGTCCTCCTGATCTTGTTTGTTCTTCTTAAGCAATACACAAGGCAGCCAACTGGCAAAAAGGGAAGGAAAAACTGAAAGGAGGGGAAGGAAAACTCGAAGGAAAGGATCAAACCTTTGAGAGTCAGCATATGGGCTGCACTGGATATGCATAAGACAGAAACTTAATGGAGGAAATGTCTGCCTTTCCATTTTTCTACCAGCAGATGTCAGTGTGTTAACAGTGGCAGTATCATGGGGACCAGTTGGAATGTAAGCTGACTACTTCCTACTATACTGAGGGTCTGCCACACTGCACCAAATGTACCTCCATGATGAAAATTAGGGAGAATGTTTAGGAAGCCGATATGCTGCTTGGAAGACAAACTGGCATACTGTTGGAGAGAAAAAGGATCCAGTTTTCTCCACTCAGACACTATTGTTAAACACTCATAAACCAACGATAATAGTTTTGTTCACATTAGAGTTAGATTAAGAGAGATTTAATACTGGTCTATGTTTGTTAATTTGATGTCAGAATTTCTTGAAGCCATATCAGTGTTTAACCTAAACACTGATTCTTTAACCTAAACACTGATTCTTGAAGCCATATCAGTGACAGACTGTACAGTACACTGAAGTGGTGCTAAGGTTTAATGTGAATGAACTGTGTCATTGAAATCAGGTTTAGTATTATACACTTAAAAATTAGACATCTATGTTTAGCTTATTTTATTTAACTATGTCAGCTTTTTCCAATTCATACTGTACGTGCAGCACTTGTGGGGCGGCTCAGAATTTCAGCTGCTGGATTACATTTAAGCCAGACTGAAGTGTGTGTGTGTGTGTGTGTGTGTGTGTGTGTGTGTGTGTGTGTGTGTGTGTGTGTGTGTGTGTGTGTGTGTGTGTACAATTAAAGCAAATGACTAATGGAGGTTTTCATGGAGGATTAAACAGATCCCCTGTTTAAGAGAGGAAAACAATGCTCGAGTGGAGGAAGGAAAAAGGAGAGATGAAGAACGGAGAAACGGCGGGTAGAGTAGAGGCATCAGGAATATAAAGAGAAGAAATTCAAAGAGAAAAATAGCAGTGGCAAAGAAAGTGTATTTAACAGTTGACAGGTATCCCAAAAGGAAAGGATTTATGTTGGGGATAAATAGGTGGGAGGAGAGAAACTGAGCTGAAATAGATTTAATAAAAACAGAATGTGTTGGATAGATTATGGTTGAATGTAAAATATGAGATAATGCTGTTATGTGTGTTTGTATGTGCGTTTGTGTAAACAGGTTTTCAACCCTACGTTAAAGCACACTGTTTGGCACTGACAATTATAATTTGCAAAACCTGGGTCTGTCACTGCAACTGAATAAATGATTTTTAGCATCACAACTGCCTCATTTTCATTTTTCAAGACCCCTGGATCTACTTGATGATGATTTGGATGGTGTGTTTATTTCAGACTTGTAGTTTTGTTTCTTTTGATTTCATTGGGCCAGCTGTTTCTTGAAAGAATTAGGTGCAACTAATACTCTGATATAATGCATTTATTTTTTATATCATGACATTACATTTATTATTACTCAAGCATCAATGTGAAAGTGCTGTTTTACTCTTGTTGAAGGTCATGGTGTAAGTTTATATAAGGTAAATATGTAAAAATGAAACATATTGAGCCCTCACATGTCTGTAAGCAACTGTAATTGTCAAATAGTTAAAGGTCCCCTATTATACTGTTTTTCATCAATATATTATAGGTCTCAGATATATACAAAACATGTTTCTGAAGTGTTTGGCTCCAAATACCAAACGGATCACCCATTGTAGCATTACCCATAATCCCCTCTGTTTCAGCCCTGTTTCAAAAGGGCTGATTCTTTCTATTTTACTTTAGATGAAAATAAGGAGCCACTCCCTACACCCCTCTGAGAGACATTTGGTTAAAAATAACACAATGGTGCTCTAGGAGGAGATTCAGGTGATAACCCTGCTTAAAAAAACAGCTTAGACCTGTTTAGCTGGTCAGGCTAAGTTGACCAGCCTGACCAGCCAGTAGATAGGTTGGCTGGTTTAGAGGAGTTTGGGACACTTTAGCTGGTGCACCAGCTAAACCAGCTAAACCAGCTAAACCAACTAAACCAGACACCAGCAAAACCAGCCATCCTGACCAGCTAAAAAAAACAGCATAGACCAGCATAGTATGCTGGTATGCTGGGCTGGTCACCAGCATCCATCTATCACCAGTTTATGTTTAATAATAGTATTAAATATACCATGCTGGAAGCCTACCAGGATTCCAGGTGACCAGCACACATTGTTTTGTTAATACTGGTATGATTATTTAAACCAGAGAACATATTACAAAGATTCATTGTGTCATGTATTCTGGTATCTACCAAAAATAAAGACATTGTAACAGTATTTTAATTTAATAAATAGCTAGTTAATATAATAAAATAAACAGTAACAATACAATAATTATACAAATAACAGCCAACCTGCAAATCAACCTACACATCAAAATAAATATATTATCTAAAACAGGTGCATTTGGCTGTACACGGTGCAGCTGTATTATCTGGGAAATAGAAGAATCGGATCAGGATTCGGTATTGGCAGATAATCAATATCAAATTAATCGGATCATTATTGGCATCAGCACTTGATCACCTTTGTCGACTTGCAGCCTAAATACAAAGATAATTCCACTCCTCTCCTACCACTCTTACCTCTAATAAGCCTCGGTAGAACTAGTGTCCTGAGTCATCGAGTCCATAAGGGTTCTGGACTGACTGAAGACGTGTGGAACAGAGGACAGGCATGGTTCCATGTACAGTAAACTGGAACTTTGAACAGGTGTTTTCATCTTTTCTGACTGAAGATTCACAAGTTCTTGATCAGGTGTTTGATGTGGGCTGGCATGACCCTTTCTGCAGTGATGATGAATAACGAAAACAAAGAATTTTTTTTTAATAATAGTAATGATGGTAACAACAATAATATTAGTTTAACTGTTTATATAGCACTTACACAATTGCAAAGTGATTCTCGCAACAAAAATAAAGGAACAAAACAATATGAACAATAGAAAAACAAATTATTATAGGAATGTTAAGAGACAAAGAAATCATAAACATTCCAAGAGGCCGACTACAAAAGATAGACTCAATGGCTCTTGATGACATTACAGTAATGAACAGTCCCAATAGATGCTGCTGTATAAAAAGAAATAGAATAGGTCCAGATTTCTTCTATTTTGTGTTGGATGATTTGTTTTATTGATTGCTGATGGATGTTAAGATGTGTTTTACAATTATAACAAAAAGATTATTGTAATTGGAATAAAAAAGATTGCAAATCATAGTTTTAATAAGCCCAGCATGATATCCATGCTGGGCTATGCTGGTTTAGCTGGTAAACCAACTAAACCAGCCTAACACCAGCTAAAACCAGCTAAAACCAGCAACCATCTTAAAGGTGGGGTAGGTAAGTTTGAGAAAACAGCTCGAGATACAGTTTTTGTTATATTCCATGGAATGCTCTTAACATCCCGATAGCAATGAATATCTTAAGTGCTTTAACAAAAAATCCATGAAAAAATGTCATCTTTGGAAGCCGTAGTAGGCCTACTGTAAAAAGCACGGCCCGGCTAAAATAACTGGATGGCCTACCTGCCTGTCAACCTTCCATCTGTGCACAAACTTATCTCGTGCCCTCATTGGTCATGTGTGCGTTCGTGTGTGTTGGAGGAGGGGCTCTTTAAGGAAGGCTGTGTATTTTCAAAATCTTGCGCACTCGGGCTGGTTTCTCCAAAATTACCTACCCCACCTTTAAGCTGGTCTATGCTGTTTTTTTCAGCAGGGAAGGTGGTTACCTTGGTTGCTGATTGGCTAATGGTTACACAAGCCAAAACATCGTTATGACATCATAAAGTGGCCAAAATCTGATCAGCTAATTTTCAGACAGGTTTTTATATAAATGGATCAAGAAGACAAGAAGTGAGCAAATCTTTTTTCCTGAAGCTTTCATAATCTCTTTACACAGAGGGGGACACATGTTTAAGTATAAAATACATGAAAAAGTGGATTTTGCATAATAGGTGACCTTTAATGTAGTGTAGAGAACATAGGCCCATACAAAAAGCCTATTAAGGTGACTCCAATGTATTCTGGAAACACTAATGAACAGAATGTGTTCAATTGAACCTCCTCTAGTCATATGTGACTGTATTATTAGTCTCCTTGGAGTCATGGCTTTAAAATGCACTGTAAACCCACAGACCTTCATTAGACTGGCACTAGGACCCGGAGGAGCTCTGGATGATGACCCAGCGGCTCCGACTGAAGCTACAAACTGTAGCGGGCAGAGTGACTCATTGAGCCGGGCAGAGGCTGGAGCTCCGCTGTGTCTACGGAGAACACGCCTCGCATGTTACAACCATAACTTTTCAATGAATCAACCCAGGGATTATCACCGGAAATAGGCACCCCGACCCGATTTTAAAACATTAAACGACATGGACTCCAAGCGCAAAAGTGGTGAGTAACAGTCTCCCTCTCTTTATAGCATATCTTCGTTTATCGGCGACAAAGAACTACAGTAATAACTTTAAGAAGCCTCCATAAATGGGAAGGCATACACGCACACTTTTGTGGAGATTAATGGTCACAAGCGTGCGAGGCATAAAATATAGGATTACTACCAAACCTGTGTTTCCATAGGCTTCTACTTGCCACTTAAAATCACAGTACAACATATTAACATGAACAGTAAAACGTAATGTTTTCATAGAACAACTCTTGAGGGAAGTTCCTTCAGTCAGTTAACCTGAATCGCCATCCTCTCCTTTGTTTTTTTAGTTTTTTAAGAACCTTAATTGTAAACCTTTATTTGATGGCGATGCTGTAGAGAGACAATAAATATATATTGTCACTTAAACAACACATATGAACGTTGACAGTCAAACAACGTTGCAACCTTTTTATTATAATTATTTTTTTCATATATTAGTTATCAAAGTACTAATATAAAGTGAAGTGGGCTACCATCAGTCAGTTAAACTGAATCACCCTCCTCTTGTGTTTATTTTGTTTATTTAGTTATTGAGAAAATGAATTGTATACCTAGTAATGCTGGAGAGAGATAGAGGAATATTGTCTCTTGAAAAAAAAAATATTAACATTCACAGTCACACAACGTTGCAACCTTTTTATTTTATTTTTGTATTATTAAGAACATGTATTGTATAGCTTTTTTTATAGTGAAACTTAAGAGACACAGGAAATAAGAGAGTAGGCGGATGACCATATATTCTGTATATAATAATGACGTCAACCATGCTCCCGGTTGCTTGTACCGGGAGAGTGATACACGCCGGGTGGTGCGCTGTGTGAGGATGGTGGGTGAGTATGGAGGAGGTTTCCTCTCTCAGGTAGTGTGATGCAATCTGATACCAACAGAGAAGTGCCCCGCTGGAAGCCGCGCCGCTGGAAGTGAAGCAGCTGAATGGCTGCTCTGTTTAAACTCCTCCAGGCGACAGAGCTGCCAACAGGAAGCTGCTTCATGTCACCAGGTGATGGAGCTGGGTCTGAGCTGACAAGGGTTATCTAGAGGAGAACAATTACCATCATAAAAACACTTTTTCATGCTTCAGTAAAACAGGTAATAGGCCAATTATTTAGTCATATTATTAATTCACCCAGAAATCATTTAAGTTCCCTTTTTAATATAAGTATTGAGGTAAAGGAAAGTTCATGCTTATTTCAGATACAAAATTCAATCAAAGCCTCCAAACGATTTTAATTAAAGAAGGGAAGGGCTCTTCATGTTTGATTATCATGTGATGGTGATGATGATAATGCAGATCATGTTATCTATGAAAGAAAGAAATATGGACTTTTATTAATCCCTCGTGGGGAAATTGTTTCTCTGCATTTGACCCATCCTAGTGTTAGGAGCAGTGTGCTGCCATTTTGAACGGCGCCCGGGGACGGAGCAGTCTAGGGAACGGTGCCTTGCTCAGGGACACCTCGGTAGCACTTGATGGGTGCAGCATTTCAGCATTATTCTCGTCACATCAGAGTCATAAGATACATGTGTTGCTAATAACCTCACAATGGCTGTTTTACTTAAGTTTCTCAATAATTCATGACATTGTGAGCGGACCCCGACACCATCATTAATCAGACATTGTTAAATACAGAATGTACCTTAGACCTGTTTTTTTTCGTACTTTGGAAATACATTGATAATGGAGTTCAGAGCCAGTATAGCAACTGCTACAGCAAATAGGATAAATTATCAGAAGTTGTAAAAAGTTCTGTGTTTAACGACTGTCACAAGCCTTGACCTCGATAATGGTTCCCTTACGTTTCCTTTTCCCTTTTCCTCCCCCTCCTCCCCCAGTCATCCTCACTCACCCCCTTCCCTCTGTCCACTATCTTTCAGAGTCAGAAAGTCCAGAGCTCTTCCTTGATTCAATTCAGGAAAGTGACTTCTTAACTCTGTAAATCCAGAGTGAGCTGTAGTGCAAACCTTCTGCAGTTTGACTTTCTGTGACTGAGATATCAGAGGCAGCAGGTCTATACATGTTGGTGTAGGTGGAAAATAGGCCGATGTGGTGATAACACTACAAACAGGAAAAACACGGTCATGTTATCATCACCACCACCTCTCACCTGGGAAACAATGTCAAAAATGGGTTTCTTTTTGTTTATTTCCATCTAACTTTTTAGCCAGAAAGCAAACACTTCACAAAGTGTTTCTCATTTTGACCTTTTGCTTTCTCACATTAAGTTAGATGACACAATTGATACCACTATGAAAGCAAAGCATGACACTACTGCCACAGGCTAGTTAACTTAGCACAACATCAGCCACGCTGATTCCCAGTATTTGGCATTCTCCACATGTTAATTCACGAGTTTTAGAGCCACTGGTTGACCTATTTCTTTATCTTCTTGCACAGAGCCACCCTTGCCTCTTTTTAATCTATTTGCTTCATCATACTCACTGCAAAAGACACGTTTACCAAAATATCTCAATTTAGCTTGAGACCTTCGATGGTTTTTTGCCAGATTTCTCTGTGGTGTGAGGTTTATTAAGAGCGTTGTTTACACCCCTTATCTGCTCAGATCAATCGTAGCCGCACCCGTTTTTCAAATCACAAAAATCAATTCAATATTCACAACCATGTATCCTATTATGTGTGGGGCATCCAGGGAAATTAGAAAAAAATATTGAATTAGTATAGATCTTTATGTTTGGGTTCTCTTTTTCAACATCTGTTCCGATTTGAAAAATATTTTTGTGTGGTCCAGCCTTAACCAAGACATGTGGCTTCCCCCTGGTCAGTGTAGTGGCTGAATGGCTCCATACCTGGTGAAGCCACAGCACAACAGTCTGGGTTTTAAATTAGACTCATGTTGTGCCACAGTGTCTGCTCCTCTGTTTCCTGTGTCTCCTCACCCTTTACTATCTGATGGAACAGATAAGATACTGAAAGAATGTGAAAAAAAGAGAAGTCGCTTTTCCCCCAGCTGTTTCTTTTTAACGATCTTGTCAGTATGGAGGGGACTTCTTAAAGTGTAAGAATGAATGCTCACCCCGGGCGAGCACTGACAACATCTTCTGTTGTCACGAAAATACGTCTTACAGGATGCTGAACGTCTGAAGTAGACTTTTGTCTGAGAGGGAGCTGCTGTGGTTGCCAAGACTTGAACTCTGACCTCTGTCTGAAGAAGATGGGTGTCTGGAGAAGGGATGGAGGGAGGCAGACGAGGGACGAAGTTGAAAGGGGAGGATAGGAAAGGGGGGACTGGGGGAGTGAAGAAAGGAGTGGAAGAGAGAATGTGGGATCTGGGGGGACCTCAACCTCTGGGAGTGTGGGGGAGGCAGAAGAAGGCGCCTGCTGTTGTGCAAAACAGCAGCTTTATATACTTTAGAGGCTTGAAATTCTTTAAAAAGGCATGAAAATGTATGCGTCACATAAGTAAAACCTAAATGTTCCTGTTTCAGATAATCCATGAATAATCCATGATTCATGTTGCCTCAGGCAGAAAGATTCACGAAGACAACATTTCATATCAGTTCGATCAGATATTTCTAACTTATTCTGAAGGGAAAGAAAAAAACAAAGGAGGGATGGGAGCGGCAGGGAGGAGGTTAGCCTTGGATCGGTGTAATGTCTGGGAGTCAAAGACCCAGGTTAGGAGGATAAAAGTATATTCTCTCTGTCACCCTGCGGCACGTTAGCATTATGTGGTGAGATAATCAGCAGCAGCAGTCAGTAATAGTAGTTGTTTTGTTTTTTCGGCTGCATCCAAAGGCACTAAATCAGTTCAAATGAGAGTCGCATGGCTCAGGTCTCATGACTGACCTTCCTCCGGAGGGTGTTTGCAGACGCACACAAAAATGTGGGTCAAACACACAAACCCATTTTCCAAGGTACTCTTGTGACTGTATGTGTACTCTGTCCATGACTATATATCTGTGTAAGAGACAAGTTAAAAGTGTGTATGTGTGTGCGCTCCCTGTGAGTTAAGTGAATGTCCAGTAGCGAATTTGAAGAGGATATCTGTGCTGCGTGTGTGTGTGTGTGTGTGTTGTGAGCGTGTGTGTGTGTGGAATGGTGGGGTTACAAAGATCCCTCTGTGGGTGAGAGCGACCACAAGCCTCCAGAACAGCTGATTCTCAGCCTCTGAATCCTCCGGTCCCCCAAGAGGGAGAAGGAGGGAGAAAGAGGGAGGGAGAGAGAATTGAATGCACTGCCTTGATTGTAAAGTTAGACATCAGGAAACAGAAAACAGACCAAAGGCATGGGCCCACTGCTGGCTTTGTTTACTCTCAGATTGATTACATCGAATCTGGTGTTTTTCCAGCCTGTTGTGCAACATTTCCCAGATAAGGAAGGTACAATAGATCAATAGAGAAATGTCTTCTTCAACTGCTTATTCAATAGATAACAAAAGAAACTGAGGGTGGTGACAAAAAAGCAAAAGGGGAACCGAGATGGAGTTTTAAAAACAGCAGAGGACGTCGTCGGGACAGAATGAGAAACAGCGGGATGGAGAGAAATGGAAAAGGAAGGGGAGGGGGAGAGAGAGAGAGGAGGGGAGACATGCAGTGGGATGGAGGAGAGAGTCAAGATCAGGAAGGAGTGGAAAGACACTTCTGTCCACAAGCTAAGACAGGAAACCACAGCTGCTGGTCGAGAAATACTACGCACACACACACACCCACACACACACACTCACACACAGCTGCTAGAGATTTATCTTTTAACCCCGAATGCCCATGTATCGAGGCGATGCAGCTGTGTTGCACCACGCACCGCTTGGACTGTTTGTGTTAGTTCCTGTTTTGTTTTTTGTTGGACTTTCTGTCAGTGTATTGTTTGCTTTGGTCTGGCGGAGCATTGTGGTCGTCTAATTTTGTCTCCTGTGGAGACAATAGAGTATTGTCGGGGGGGCGGAAGCTGTGAGGGCTTTTGTCTCACTCTCTCTGTCCTCACTGCGGTTAAAGAATGAGAGTTCGGATCTTATTTTTAACTTAACCATGCAACACTTTTCTTTTTCAATGGATTGCACATTTATCAGGGTTAGGGTTAGTCTGATTCGTCAAAAAGTGAGGAAGTCAGGCATTTTAGAAAACAATCAAAAATGATCTCATATATCACTTCATATAGTGCTTTCAGAGTTTATTCAGACTGTCAGAAGAATAAAAGTCCAAAAGACTTAAAAAAGGATGTACATTACTTTTTTTTATTGAACATATGGAAAACAGTTTTCAATGGTACCTCCCATGCTGAGGTTCCAGCGTCCCTGAAAGCCCTGTTAGCCTTATTTGTTCTTTCAGTGAAACAGCATTGTATATTTTTACAATTGTAATGCCAGAAATGACAAATATTTAATGTTTCCCTAAAATATTTTTCCTTGGCAGCGTGGAAGAAGGCACTTAAAGAGCATGTGGGCCGTGGTGGGACAGTAAAACGTTCCACCGAAACCCAAAGTGAAATGAAATAATTCTAGGGTTAGCAGCTCTAAACGTCAGAAGGATCCACTCTATCTGTTCACTAGCCATTAAAATGCTCTATCATATGAAAGTGGCCCATGTCCAATATGAAGTTAAAGGTCAGTTCATTACCGTGGTGAAGCACTAGAGCTGTGTGCATGTCCATAGTGTCACACGTCTGTGTGTTAGCCTCAGTACTACGGGTTTTCCCCCTTTTTTTTTATCTCTAGTTGAACTACAGATTTTCCTCTTTACTTTGGCTCCGTTTCCTTAAGGGAAGGAAGCTTTCAGCCCCCTCCTCCTCACCTCCTTTTTCTCTCTGGCTCTCCTCTCTTAGCAGGCAGGATGTGTAACTAAGAGTGTACCAGGTCTTTTAGAACAATGTCCAGGTTAAATCACACACACTGACACACAGGATGTCAGCGTTGAACATAAATCGATTATTTGTCAGAGAAAAGTTTGAAATGTCCAAATCTATCAATCTATGGTGGTGCAGGGACAAGGGAGCAGACTTACTAGCACAGGGAAAGACTGAGGAAGACAAAATGAATAGGGCGATGTTTTAGGATGTCAACTGTATCCTCAGCTGTTGGGACAGGCGGTGAGCCGAGCCCCAGCTCACACTTGCCTGTTTGGCCTTGCATGCATGTGTAAAAGTGACATTTGACGCACTTGCTGTCATAGCTTAAGAATTGTAGCCATGTTAAGAGTGTGCAGCGGGCTTTATATGGTGGTGCTCGACTCATTACATTATTACATTACATGTCACTTGTTAGACGCTTTTATCCAAAGCAACTTACATACTCAATACTGTGGACAATCACCACAGGAGTAAGTGTCTTTCCCACGGACACAACGACATGATGACTGCACTAGGGTTTGAACCTGTGCTCCCCTGATCCCAACACCAACGCACAACCCACTGCGACACACGCCCCCTCTGCTAACATAATATAATGGTGTTCTTTTGTGTGTTTTAGTGGTGATGGAGCGACTAGTGAGCGAGCTGGGCTCTCTGTTGAAGATGCTGGACCACGAGACGGTCAGTCCTGCCACTGCCGAGAAAATGGCCTCCGTACGTAACATCATGGAATCCATGCCGCTACCAGGTACAAAATAAGTCGCTGATACACGGGGGAAAGGTTTATGTGACATCTCTGATCTTAATGTCTTAACATAGGCGGTTTTAGGATGTCACCTTCTGAACAAAAATACAACACATCCTGTTCTAAGCACAAGAAAAACGATTTGATTTGAGTGAGGAACTCTTATCAGTTCTCCCTGGTTATTTCAAAACAAGTATATAAGCTTCTGAATACACAATTTCAATCAATTTGAAATGCAACATATGTTTGTTATGAAGTACACCACATTCATGCCTGTTCAATATAATCAAAGTACTTTAAAACTCTTTATTAAGAGAACATTGCTCATACTGTTTATGAGGCTATTGGTGGAGTGTGTTTGGGAAAACGTTAAAGATACGTCAAAGACAAAGTATATCTCTTATTACTTGATACAGTGTGTGTGGGTAGGCTCAAACACGAGTATTGGTGAGTATTTTCTTCCCTCTTTATCTGTTTATTATCATATGTATTCCTCCAGTATTCCTTGTGATGCGATCCTATCACACTCACAAACATTGCTAAAGCCGTCCTTAATATAGCCTAAATCCGCCCGGTTGTCCCCTTGTAAGTGACAATCCACTTTAAACTTTATTCATTGGCTCCCAAGTAAACATTTGGCATGACAAACAGCAACTCTCACATGTGTGTTTATATGGTTAATTGTATTGAACACAAAGCATGAAATAACTGTTTTTCCTAAATATTTGTTTAATTGTTGTTTCCATGGGCCTGAATTGAATCTTCTCACATCAGTAAGTTAGGAGCAGAACTTACTTTCAAGCTGCTGTAGGTTTGACACTTCAAAGCTACATAATGTCGTTTTAGATGTTATTTATCTGATGCTTTCTCTTTTACCCTGCCTCACATGAACTCAGACTGACTCTAACAGCCAAAGCATTTCTCAGCTTAGCACTTTGTTCAAGGACACTCACTACAACAGGGTTTATGATGACAGGGGCGGAGCATTTCCTATCTTACTCATCTTTTTGCAATGGGACAGCCCTCCTGCATGCGCCAGCAATACTCCAAATTAGGGGTGGGCGATATGACGATATATATCGTCGTGACGATATTAGGTCTCCACGATATGCTTTTTCAGGGATATCGTATCTATCGTGATAAAAAAAAAAAAAATGTGAAATTTTTTTTTTGAAAAAAAATATTATGAAAAAATAAATAAACTGATGTGAAAGACATGCTCTAAAGCTGTCTAGTCAGGATTCAGACAGTATTGCACTTTATTTATTGTATTGTTTGATTCTGTTGGCTTATATTTTATTTTATCAATAAGGTATTTATATAGTTTTTCCCTTCAGTTATGCTAAAGTCTTTTATTGCACTTCAAGTCTAAAGTTTACATTTTAATTGTTTGGCACTGACTTTTCCTCATTGATGTTTTATGTTTTACTTAGTTATGTTTTACCCTCCTTTTCATGTTTATTGATGTTCACTTGCTAGTGCTACCTCAGAAAGTTCATTTTTATACTGAGAAACTGTGCCTTGAAGCCATATCAAAATGTTGAATTGTTCATTCAGGGATTCATTTCA
>NW_011344446.1:0-4589 GCF_000735185.1 Notothenia coriiceps
CTTTGCCATTTATTGTCTTGCTTATAATAATGATAATAGTCATTTATAAAAATAATTTTAGAGCACACATTTGAAATTGAGAATCGGGCTCGATATATGGTTAAATTAAAATCAGTAGGCGAGGGTGTCATTTCGCCAGCTAAAGTTGGTTTCCCCAAAAGTGGGCGGGGCTGTAAAGTCACGTAGATTTTACTCTTATCTATTATTCAAAACCATTCTGTTTATTCTAACGTAAATTACATGCCAGTGTTTTATCTTTTTATTCGTTTTTGCATGTTTAACTGGGAATGTTTTCATGTTCACTGATTGGATGTTTTAGCCGCAATGCACGTTGGGAAGCCTGTGTTTATGCGATGTGAAATGTATATGTATATGTATTTTTCATAGTCTTATATTTCAACAATTTTACGATAAACTGTGACTTTTTTGACATGGAAATATTTTTTAAGATTGACAAACATCAGTGTAATTCGTGGCACAATTTAAACAGGATCGAAAGATAAGTTTTCTCTCTCCATTGACTTCAATACATAATTTTTCCGAAATAAGGTCCCATGGATCGGAAGTAGATGGGCGTGACTTCGCCACTCCATAGCCAGCATGTGTAGTTCTCGGGGGGCGTTCGAGTACAGTTTTGAATAGTCTGCCGTGGTTTCGTTCCATTTCAAAGAGCTTGACGCTCGGCGTAACCTTGGCGCACTGCCACTCCAACATCCAATCCCAGAGCTTGGAGATTAATCACGGGGTTTGTCAAAGGGACTGTAGTCCCAAACGATAGCTGGGGATTATGGGTAGTGTAGTGTTTTAGGCCATCCTAAACTCTGATTTTTTTTTCGGATATCATATCGCATTAATACCATATCCCAACATCCAATCAGCGAACATGAAAACATTCCCAGTTAAACATCCAAAAACAAATCGCTAAATAAAAAGATAAAACACTGGCATGTAATTTACGTTAGAATAAATAGAATGGTTTTGAATAATAGATGAGAGCAAAATCTACGTCACTTTACAGCCCCGCCCACTTTTGGGGAAACCAACGCTGTCATTTGAACGGCGATCAAGCCTGAAGCCACAGAGCTCTTCTGTTACTGTCCTTTCTTCTTAGAGGAAGTACAGAAACACGTAACTCTGGATTTGTTTTAATGTTTGAGGTGCAATAAACAACACAGTAGCTTTTTGGCATGTTAAAACTATTATGTTCTGCCTCGCTCATGAGAGTAACAGCTGGAGAAATTACAGCCTCGCCTACTGATTTTAATTTGACCATATATCGAGCCCGATTCTCGATTTCAAATGTGTGCTCTAAAATGATATTTATAAATGACTATTCTCATTATTATAAGCAAGACAATAAATGGCAAAGATATGTATAAAATAAACGTATTTGAGATACGTTCATAAGAAACGTAACGTGGGAGAAAATACGTTTCTAGCTAAACATAATTGAGATTGCAGTTTAGTTCTGTGGGAACATCATTTTTAGGAGACAGGGTTGCAATAAAGGTCCTCAATCAGGTAAGCTACGATAAAAGTGGAGACAAACTTTTAATTAAACATTTTACTGTACAAAAAGCGTCTCAAGTGCGTTTACTAAAGTACTGGCTACTATGGTACAGTATTGAGGTACTTGTTCTTTACATGACCTACTTGTACTCAACCTTTTGTAAGCCAATATTTACTTCACTACATTTATCTGACATTTATAATAACTTCGACTTTTGGTAATTTAATTATATTTTGATGCCAATACTTTTACGATATATTTTGTATGACTTTTAAGACTTTCACTTATAGGTAAGATTTGGAATTGAGGACTTTTACTTGTAATAGATTATTTTTACAATGTCATTTGTTATTTTAAGTCAAATTTGAAGACTTTTTCCAACACTGCCTTTGTCCTCGTACACACGTTTTTTTTAATGTAAACATACTTTTTTCTATGCTCGTTTGGTCTTTTGTTGTGACACCCAGGTAATTGTTGAAGTGCAATTATTGTGCAATAAACACATTCAAATGATGATATACATTTTCCTATCTTGTATCGTTTATAGAAGGTATATGTTGATGTCTTCCCGTGTTGTTGAGGAGGTTAAAAGTCAGAATAAAGTTGCCCAGTGACACATCACACCTCTGCCCCACTTTACCTCCCAGTGACATGATCTCTGTGATTTATGGAGTAAATGTGTTTGGTGGACTTTCTGCTGAGATTGCAGAACATGATGTAAGCACAAAGAAACTCAGTGACTGTTATTAATGACGTCAGGAGGGTCCATATATTATCCCATGTCCCACTGAGGCAAAGTCATAATCGTTCAGCCTGGACAAAGTGACTGATTTGAACTCATGCTGAATTGGAGAAAAAAAAACGGAATCAGCAGATGGTGAAATAGGTCAACGGTGAGGTGGTTGTATTTTGCTTTTTCCAAACATTTTACTGTACAAAAACGGTCTCAGTAAAAGCTATTTTGCTTTTGAGGGGGTTTTCCCTTTCCAGAAATGTGTATGTAATTTGTGTGCATGTAAATGGTCTGCAAAGGCTAAAATCCCTGTTCCCAGAAGGAGTTTTTCAATTGATCATTTCCCACTGAGGCATTATCTTTAATTTCAGCTTGGACATATTTGGGTTTGATTTAAAGTCAAGCTGCCTCAAATAAAACGAAACGACGAGTGAACTGTCTACTGCATAATTTAGAAAGAAGAAAACTAAATTTGATTATTTTCACTGATATTGCAATTACGATATAGAAGGGAATGATTCTTTTTGCATAATTATTCTCATCCAACAATGAATCAAATTGATTATAAAGGTCATACTGTGATTTTTGGTGCTTGAATAATATAATTTGTAGGCCCGCATATCCCTGCAGCACCAACATACTTATTATTTAGCCTTTAACAAATATTGAGCTTCCTGCGATTCAATTAAGCAGTATTCCATATTGCAATTTGGACGAAATTTCGATGAGTTATGCAGCTGTGCAGTCATAGTTTAAATATGGCTTTTCACTATAACAGCGTGGAGTCATCAGCAAACTCTCTGAATGAGGATATTAAACGGCCGCTGTGTGTGAACATGCTTTTTAGTCGCTTCAGCAGCCTCTCTTCCACGGGGGCTTTTAAAAGCATAGTATGGGGGGGGGGGTTTGGATGAGAGGTGGGGGGCACCCAGCGGGGGAAAACACGCCTTCGGGTGCACGTCGAGAGACACGGCGCGACCTTTCCAACAGCGTCTGATGAACGTCACCAGTTGAGAGTTTGCCCTTTCTCCACCTGTGTGTGAAACCCTGCTGTAAATATAATCATTTCCTTTCCTCTCTCTCCTCACACCGTGTCTGAATCAACTGCGCGGCGTTCTGCTGAGCCATTAGTGTAATGAAAGAAGGAATAATTCAGAGCCAGTTATGCTGACTATACATTAGGAGACATTTACACACACTCACATTTATCAACAATCTGGTGTAAGTCATTTTTCTTCAGTCTGAGAGGTGAACACAGCAGAAATACAAAACACACACACACACACACACAATGGATTATTTCGGAAAGGTTTTATGTCCGAACTTAACTTCCTGATGAAGAATTACCCAGGTCCTAAAAACCAGCAGCACCTCTCAGCAGTTTTTTATTGACTGGCTGAGCTCACAAACATCTGCTCCGGATGGTTTCCAAATAAGAACTATATATAATATATTATAACACTACTTAGTTGAATACTTGATTATGATCAATTATGATTCAATTTGCATATTCCAGAGGTCTCTTAATTTTCGCTAACAGACAGTTGCTACGGATGGACAAGGGGTCTATGTGCAGACATATCAATCCGCAGAATGAAGTCCGGTTAATTTAACGTCCACTGTGGAAAACAAACATTAGTTTTATCCATCACAAAACACTAAAGGTAACAGCAGAAGAAGACAGACAGGAAGTAAACACTAAAGGGAAAAGCAGAAGAAGACAGACGGGAAGTAAACACTAAAGGGAACAGCAGAAGAAGACAGACAGGAAGTAAACACTAAAGAGAAAAGCAGAAGAAGACAGACGGGAAGTAAACACTAAAGGGAACAGCAGAAGAAGACAGACGGGAAGTAAACACTAAAGGGAACAGCAGAAGAAGACAGACGGGAAGTAAACACTAAAGGGAACAGCAGAAGAAGACAGACGGGAAGTAAACACTAAAGGGAACAGCAGAAGAAGACAGACGGGAAGTAAACACTAAAGGGAACAGCAGAAGAAGACAGACAGGAAGTAAACACTAAAGGGAAAAGCAGAAGAAGACAGACGGGAAGTAAACACTAAAGGGAACAGCAGAAGAAGACAGACAGGAAGTAAACACTAAAGGGAACAGCAGAAGAAGACAGACGGGAAGTAAACACTAAAGGGAACAGCAGAAGAAGACAGACGGGAAGTAAACACTAAAGGGAACAGCAGAAGAAGACAGACAGGAAGTAAACACAAAAGAAAAGCAGAAGAAGACAGACGGGAGACAGGAAGTAAAGCAGAAGAAGACAGCAGAAGAAGA
This sequence comes from Notothenia coriiceps, assembly GCF_000735185.1. Lineage (NCBI taxonomy): Eukaryota > Metazoa > Chordata > Actinopteri > Perciformes > Nototheniidae > Notothenia > Notothenia coriiceps. Next base: position 4,529 of record NW_011344446.1, read on the forward strand.
CAGAAGTAAACACTAAAGGGAACGGCAGCAGAAGAAGAAAGACAGGGAGAAATCTGAGTTG
>NW_011344447.1:0-8764 GCF_000735185.1 Notothenia coriiceps
CTTGATGATTGGAAATGACTGGCTTTTTATCTGCACGGGGTTCTTTTTTTTTTATCTCACTCCACCCCTTCGGTCTTCTGACATCACATAATTGGGGCGGGCCCTTCTGTCACTTTTATGCATACTAATGTGATGGAAGCGGCATTTTGTTTTAATAGACTTGGGGGCGGGCCCACCTGTCACTTTTTATGCATACTAATGTGATTGAAACATTTTTTATTATACACCATAAGGCGCAACAGTGGGGGCTTTTCACACCTGTGAATACACATCACCCCCCTCCTATCGACGGATCTCACACCTACTTGGGATATCACACCTACTTGAGATCTCACACCTCGAACAAAGGGGAGGCGGGACTTAGCTCATTAGCATAAGTAGGGAGAGGTGTGACCTGTCACAGCACCTGTCACTTTCTATGCATACTAATGTGATGGAAGCGGGATGACTGACTACTGGGGTCCCGCCCACTACTCTTCTGCCGGGGGTCCTGCCAACCCTATGTCCTGTTCTGTTGGAGGTCCTGCCGACAACTCCTGGTCCTCTTCCATGGGGGATCCTGCCTAAGCCTGTCCCACCGGCTCCGGTTCCTGCCCGGCCTCCGGAGCTGTCCCGTCAGCGTCTTCCTGCCCGTCCTCCGGAGTTGTTACGTCGCCGCCTGCTTCGCCCTCGAGCCCGGCCCCCTGAGAGCCGCGGTCTTCGCCCTCGAGACCGGCCCCCTGAGAGCCGCGGTCTCCGCCCTCGAGCCCGGCCCCCTGACTTTCCCGGCCGCGGTCATCGCCCTCGGGCCCGGCCCCCGACTCTTCCTGCCGCTGCCTTCGCCCTCATGCTCGGCCCCCTGAGTTCGCCCGCTGTGGCCTTCGCCCCTCCATGGACTCTGGAGGGGCGAACAGCCCGGGGGCTGTCCGCCCGAGACCCCCTCCATGGTCTCTGCCTTGCCCCCGGGCCGTCCGCCCGAGATCCCTTCCGGGTCCTCCGCTGTGCCCCTGGGTTATCAGCTCAATCCCGTCCTCCTGACCCCCTCCAACCACCCTGGTGGCCCTAGTCATTCACTCTACCGTAACAGTAACTGATTTTGTAAATGGGCAAATTATATGTTCTTATTGATGGCAGGCCCCTGGATCAAATCAAAACTGGTAGATTTTGATGTACAGCATAAGTGAATATTGTATTGGGGTCCAAAGAATTTATATACTATTGTGTCGTGATAACATTTCTGGCAATACGCATTTATTTGTCTTGAGATAGCTATGGCAGATGTGTGGGCTGAATTGTAGACAGAGAGCCATCACAGTGATACTGATGCAGGGTCTGCTGAACGTTTTTAATAAAAAACATTGTCTCCTTTATTCAAACAGACATACACACAGACATTGATCTATTTTGTAATACACGGTTGTGCATGTTTTTGTGTGCGTGTGTGTGTGTTGTCATACAACAGCTCCAAGGCTTTATACAGTGATTCTAATTGTTGAGAGCTGGAGCCGTTATTGGACTATTTCCATGATGAGTTTTGCCACGATGATTACCATGTTCAGGATGCTCGACTCTAACCTGAAGTGGCATTCCAATAAAAAATGTCCCCTGTGTAACTATTGAGCAACATCAAGCCCTATTTCAATGTAACGCTTCCCATTGACAGAAATACCACATTCTCTGATAAAGATTGTGAAATAGACTTTTGTTGGAAATGACAGTTGACTCGTAACAGTTTCTTTCCTTTGTGCCATAGTGTCTTACAGAGCTATAATGCCACGAAAGTAAAATAATAGGATGCACTAATTTGAACGTCTGTGTGAGTTTGTGTCCTACCCGCAGTGGAGCCCTAGTACCAAACAGCGTGACATCATCAGCTACGCAAGTTCATATAAACACCGTGGTGCTGACGCCAACACACTAACCCCCCGGCCTCACATACACAACTCAAACACACACACAAATAGATAAACCCCACACACTCAAACTCATTTCATTATAGATTGTTTCTTTTATGCATTTCTATTAGGGCTGTCAGTCGATTAAAATATTGAATCGCGATTAATCGCATGATTGTCCATAGTTAATCACGATTAATCGCAAATTAATCGCACATTTTTTATCTGTTCTAAATACCTTAGAGGGATATTTTTCAAGTTTGTAATACTCTTATCAACATATGAGTGGATAAATATGCTTTATGCAAATGTTTGTTTATTATCATTTGAACAATGACAAATATTCTCATGAATATTATCCACGACAACCTCTGAACATTACAAATATTCGCCTCAATTCAACCTGGAACCTCTCTCATACAATAACACAATACAAGTGTGTGTGTGTGTGTGTGTGTGTGTGTGTGTGTGTGTGTGTGTGTGTGTGTGTGTGCGTGCGTGCGTGTGCGTGCGTGCGTGCGTGCGTGTGTGTATACATAGAGAGAGACACTGTGATGGATCGTTGGAGCTATGTGCAACTCAAGGCATATGCTCGAACGGGAGCTGCCTGGACGCTGCAATCATGTTGCGCGCACTATCCGTGCTGAGTGTGCTGACTTTTCGTCCCGCTGTCTGGCTACCTGCATAAAGTCAAGTGCTCGGTGCAGTTGTCGGCGAAATGTCGCTCCTCTGTTTTCATTGAAACAGCTCCTTATATCCGTTAGCGCAGCTAGCTAGCACCAGATGCTAACAACAGAAATACACGTAAGGTGTGCCTCGCTCTCTCGCGCCACACATACACACACCCTCCCGGTCTTCCCGATGGCCAGTCGGTGCCTGCCGGTGAGCGTGGAAGAGTGGTCTGCCACAAGGCAGCAGGAGCGGGGCTGTCAGCATCAGCTTGTAGATGGTATTTTAAACTCAATGCGCTCGGAAACTACGGGGCGGCCGAGGACAAAAAATACACATGCGTTAATCGCGTTAAAATGATTAGTGGCGCTAAAAAAAATTTTGCGTTATTAACGCGTTAACATGACAGCCCTAATTTCTATGAATGTGACTCACACCAACATACTGCTGCTAGTTTTGCTGTTTGGTGTGGCAACTTGACTTTTGGCTCACAGCGGTTGTTATTATGCACCGGCACGCTGCTTTGCTAATCAGGACGGCTCACATCATGAGTGGACTCTCTTTGTCTCCATCTGTCATTGTAAGAACAGGGTCGGTCACAACCACACGCTGCATCAGGCCACTTATTATCTCCTTTGCCTGGGAAGTTTTAACTGAAACAGTAGGAACAAAGACGTTATAAAATAAGATTGTTAGTCATACTGTGTACTGAAAGGCTCAAATGTTCATGATCTTCTATCTGCGGTCCAGCAGTAGATGGGACAAAGCTTCTTGATTTTTCAGTGGAGAGGACTAATCAAACAGGGCCCTCCTCAGTGTGATGCTCAGGGGGTTTGCTCTTTCTCTGCTGCTGCTATTAAATAGGAAGTGGCTACCACTTTCACTGTCCTAATACATCCTATGAATAAAGAGTATTTCAGTTTTGAGAGGTTGGCTAGATTATTATGATAATTCAAAATGTAATCTTTAAAAAGATACCGCAGCAGAATCCCATTCGATCAGGACACATCAGGGATAGAGTGAAAACAAAAACTCCACTACTTCAGATCCAGATTTGGGCAAAGCCTCATAATAACTTATACCTGCAGGTTCTGTTTACATTATACACACATTTAAATTGACCTTAAGTTGACTACTGTGGCACAAGCTGTCCTGTGTTCATATGAATGTTGCTCATGTGACTACTGTATAAGAATGGATTAAAGGTTAGGAAAGGAAAGCATTCACAAACACTCTGCATCAAATAGGAGTCAAGAGGGGGGACGGGAACTCAAATCTGAATTTTGTTTCTATGAAAGGGAGATGGTTCTTACCCAGCATGCATATATTTTTTTCTACCAATACTACTACTTTGTTATGTGCACATATTATACATCTTATCTTAGACCAGGCTGTCAGGAGGCTGAACTCTCTCCCCTCCACCCCCTCTCTCTCTCCCCTCCACTCCCATCTCTCCCCCTCTCTTCTCCCCTCCCTCCCCTCTCTCCTCCCTCTCCCCTCCTTCCCCCCTCTCCCCCCACTGGACTATAACTCCCCACACACTCAGACACTGTCACACTATAGGTTTATGTCACGGTTTTAGTGTTGTCTGTCTGGTTATGGGTTTTGTAAGTCTGTTCATTCGGTGTTTTGTCTTCCTCCTTGTGTTTTGTCTGGTCCTCCTCCCTGTCGTTAGTTTCCCTGGTGTGTCTGATTGTCTCATTGTGTTCACCTGTTGCCCTTGTGTTTCTCCCTCCCCTGCCCAGCTGTGTCTTGTCCTGTGATTACCCTTCTGTGTATTTAGTCTAGTCTTCCCCTGTGTTCCATGTCGGTTCATTGTTTCCCCTCCATGTTATTCCACGGTCTGTGTTCCTTGTGCTGCTCATTTGTTTTGGATATTTTGGATACTGCCTTTTTTGCCACAGCTTTTATTATTTAATAAAGCTCGCTTTTCGTTAAATTCTGCATTTGAATCCTACCTGCTTCACCCAATCGTAACAGACACTCAATTCCAGCCACTTTTTTTACGCTGCTATGGACAATCTTGCACTAATGTACATTCCCAAAGATATTGAAGTGACTGTAATTTTGTATATATTGATTGTTGTTGTGTTTTTATCTTAATGTGTCAGTTGGTTGTGATATAGTATATAGATATTTTATAGATATTTGTATATTTTTATTATTGTATTTTTGTATTCGGGATTGTTGGAAACGTTATTTCGATCTCTCTGTCTGTGCACACAAACTGAAAGATTGACATTAAAGTTGACTTTGACTTATATGTATATATTTACCCTTTTGCAAATGCCAACAGAATACGAGTGAGTGCAGTTGAGCTATTGAGTAGAACTAGCTAGAACTAACTCATCGTCATTATCAACTTATCTATATATATTTTTTAAATGTAAGTACATGCATGTTTGCATTGTTCAGGCATTCAAAAACACACAAATTGTTTTTTTTTACAGAGATAATGTTTGGAAAAACTGCAAACAATAACCTTTCAGCTGCTAGAAACAGCAAATCAATGATAGGTTTGCCTTTAAATCAATTATCAAAAAAGGTGGCAATACATTTGCCAAAGTGTACAAAGCTAAAGTAGTTGCTAATAAACATTAACACAGCAATTATAAAACATGAAAACAGTTGTTGAATGAATCTGTGCTTGTTCTCATGCTGTCAGAGAACATACATGTGTATAGCCCCCATACTGTATTGATTTACTGAACAGTCTGTGCGATTAATCATTTAGCTGTCATCGTGTTGGAATCATTAACACATCTTTTACATTTGAGGCAGGTAAAACAAAGCATGAGCTGACTTTTTGGGTGCAGGAATATAGTGTGCACTGTTCCTCTAAAAGGGGATATAAGTATCATAGATGGGCAGGTTCAGTGAAAGTCCCTCTATACTTTAGTGCCAATAAAAGGTCAGAAATAAATCCTATTTCTTGCTGTTTATTTGAAATTGCAGTGGATTTTTTATGTAAGATTCCAGGCATGTTGCATAAGTGGACACATGCAGTCTGCTATTGATTTTCTGTATGCTGTTATCATTAATGAAAAGTTCAAAAGTGTTAAGCGTGATTTATGATCCCACCTGTGCAACTAATGACCAGTACCCACCATGCTGCACAGCATTATTACAGGAAACCATTATGGTAATAATCATAGGAAACAGTGTGTGCGTGTGTGTGTGAGATGGTGTGTTTGCATGTGGGTTCCCATTAATATGCAGCTCTGATTTTGTCAGCAGGGCAGTACGTTGAGTGATAGATGGAGCTAATGATTTAGGATTACATATAAAATCATCTTCCTGTTTTGTGATTAATTAGTTCCAATCAATAAGACCCGTGTATGTATTTGTGTCTGTGTATCTGCTGATAAGAGGCTCCTGGCCTATACTGACTAACAGATGAGATATTATAATTTACTTACTTGGGCTTTAGTGGTTCTTTGAAAAATCACCCCAGCATTTAGAATTGGAGTGAACAGCAGATGTGAATTGTATTATTTTATAAATAAACTGGCTGGTTTGATCATTTGTTAAATTGTGGTTTGAATTGTATCCCTATGAATACCCTGAGACCTTGTGTCTGGGTCACTGAGATTTCTGCTGTGATACTTGAAGTTAGGAAATGACATGAACTCAAAATGCTCTTGCGTCCCAAAATATATTGAAGTATCTAGTTTCTCTATATTCATACATTGTCATGATGTTATTGCAAGTTGTCTTTATTCCAGTTAAAGTGGCTCTGATCCTGGAGCAATATAACCGGCAACATGAGCAACCAACTATGATTGCTGGGTTAGCACTTAAAATAAATGTGACAGCCTGTCCATTGCCACACTTTGTGCTCCTTCATTTCAAATCTAACAGTTAAACAAAATGGTAAATGAACACTAACTGAATATTAGAGTTTTATTATAAAAGTATTCATTTTATCGCATTAGCTGCTATTCTTTTCCAAAATTGCTTCATTATGGAAGCCTTTATGTTATCCTTTGTCTTATTTTATAGATTTAAAATAATTGATCTAGCATTAAGGCTATTTTCAGTGACATTATGGTGCCCCCTGAGTTAATAAACTTCAATGGTTAATCCCCACAGAGAGTTTAACAGAGGGAAAACTATACTGCTAATCAGCCTGCAGAGACCGGGAATGATCCAATCTATTGTGTGAGGTTTCCTGGTGATGAATGGACTGAGAGGATTCTCATGATTTCTTTGCTCTCAGGTCGAAGGGGCTTGTGCTATAAGTGAAATAAACTGGATTCAAATCTGAATTGGTAAAATGTAATTTAATTAATTACATACCACTGTACTAAACAAGGAAATAAGTATTTGATCCCCTGCATATTTTGTAAGTTTACCCACTTACAAATAAATTAACAGTCTATTATTGTAATGGTAGGTTTATTTTAACAGTAAGAATATCAAAAAGAAAATCCAGAAATTGACATTATATAAAAAAAAAAAAATGTCATTTAACTGTGGGAAATAAGTATTTGATCCCCTTGCAACAAACAAAGATTCTGGCTCCCACACACCGGTTACATACTGTAAGTCCTCTTCTTTTTAAAAAAGGTACTCTTAATATCAATTTTGTTACCTGTATAAAAGACACCTGTCCACAGAATCAATCAATCAGATTCCAACCTCTCCACCATGCGCAAGACTAAAGAGCGGTCTAAGGTCCTCAGGAAAAAGATTGTAGACCAGCACACGGCTGGGATTGTCTACAAAACCATCAGAAAGCAGCTTGGTGAGAAGGAGACAACTGTTGGTGCCATTATTCAGAAGAATAATGTGTTTGTTTCTAAATGGAAGTAACACAAAATGAGCATCAGTCGCCCTCGGTCCTCCACACAAGATCTCTCCCCTTGGGGTATTGATGATCATGAGAAAAGTTAGGGATCAGCCAAGAACTACAAGGGAGGAACTTGTTAATGATCTCAAGGCAGCTGGGACCACAGACCCGAGAAAACTATTGGTAACACACTACACCATAATGGATCAAATCCTGCAGCGCATGAAGGCCCCCTGCTCAAGAAGGTTCATGTACGAACCGTCTGAAGTTTGACAATGAACATCTGAATGATTCAGAGAAGACTTGGGAGAATGTGATGTGGTCAGATGAGACAAAAATCTTGATCTTTGGCATGAACTTGATACGCAGAAGAGAGATGCTGACTATAAACCAGCGTGTCTCAAAGTGTGGGGCGCGCCCCACCAGATGTGGTGGGTCGCGAATGGACACCGATGAACGGGAGATTTCTTCTTTTTTTAAAATACATTTTTTGGACCTCAGGCCGGAATCGAACCTGGGTCCTCGCGGGCGGAAGTGGACTGTTACAGCCGGAGACTCGCAACGGCGGTGGACTTTTCACAGCGACGCTTTTTCTGTCTTTGGTTTCATGTTTTATTTTTGAAAAGTCTTCACCCCCTGTCTTGCCTGTCGCTTTCTGTCTGTTTTCCCTCCTACCTGATTTCCCGATTGTGTTCACCTGGTGCCCCTGTGTTTTCTCCTCCCTCCTCACCTGTGTCTTGTTTGTGTGATTAGTCTTGTGTGTATTTAAGTTCTGTTTTTCCTGTCTGTCATTGTTGGTTCATTGTTTGTCTTTGACTGTGTCACGGGGTAGGGTTCTGTTTCTTACGCTTTGGCCTTGAAAGAAAGGCATTTTTTTGTTCCTTGGAATAAAGGTTTTTCGTTGAAATCTGCATTTGGGTCCTCCCTGCTTCACTCAATCCTGACAGAATGAACCAACCAAAAATGGACTCAGCAGATGATCCATTTGAGGTAGAATTACAACATTTTAACTTTTATTTGGCTTGCTGCTTTGATTGCCGGAAGGGAGCGTCCAGTGTTCGGCAGAAGAGGGCCGCTCTGGTAGAGGCGCACCGGTTGGCAGCAGAGTTTCCATGTTTTGTTGAGTTCTTACCTGACTGGATTTTTGACTTCCTTTTGACATGTGATTCCCGGCCTGCTAGCCCCAGGTATGCTAGCCCCCTGCCTCCCAATTCCCAACCTGAAGCCATACGTCTCGGTGTGTTCCGCCTGGAGTCAAACCCTGCTTCTTCCCCATTTCCTGCTCCTATCCAGGAGCCGTTCTCGGGTACTCGCCTGGCTTTTGGAGGTCCACGGAGCTTCCAAAAGGCTCCTAAGAGAAGGATTTGCAGGTCCAGGCTAGCAGCCCGAGCCCCAGAAGCCATGCTTTGGGCTCCAGTGCAGGCCCCAG